>NW_017715945.1:0-23057 GCF_001865875.1 Lupinus angustifolius
CACTACTGTTTAGAGATCTATTAAGGGTAGAAATTACATGTTCTTCATGATTTTCATCTTATACATATTCATAGTAATTGTGAGATTTGTATAGGTTTATAGCTTGTTCTTTCTTGTTATATTTGAGCTATTTTAGTACTTCACATTACTTTGTTCTTTGTATTGTTTGTGTAACAAGGAATGTCGTCTCTTGGTGTCGTACCATCAAAGAGATCAGAGAGTCTTCACCAAGACTTGGAGATCTTGAGTTTAGAGCATACTCTTGGTTGGGGCTGGATCGTAGGAAAGGTTTTCCTAGGCGATTGAGTAAGGTCAAACCTAGGTTCTGGGAACTCAAGAAAGGAGCGTTCAAGGTCTTCTAATTGAAAGTGTGTTTGTAAGGCACATTGGTTTCAATTTTAGTGAAGAAAAATCTCCCGGATCAGAGGGGAGGACTGGATGTAGTTTTGCAGTGGACTGTAAAATGAACCAGTATAAAAACCTTGTACATGTTGTTTCTTTCCCTTATCTATTCACTGTTTTTAGTAGTTTTAATTGCCTATTGTAGCTGGTATTTTGAATATAGCATTACTGCCAAATAAAGATCATTTGTGTTCAAATATATCTGCTATATCAATTCTGTATAATCTGTAATTGGCTGTGTAATTGAGCCAGTCAGCAACTGCTTATTCTGCGCGACTTAATCGATTAAGTCATAGCTTTAATCGATTAACAAGGCAAGTTTCCAGAATAGGGCTTTGGTCCAAATAGTGGTAAGTGGGAACTGCGACACCTATTCAACCATCCCCCTTCTAGGTGTATTCTATCACTAATACCTAACAGAATAGTGAAGAGCCACAAGTGAGACACCATGTCTTGAATGTGCATTTTCTACTTATAAAATCTTTCACTCCTCCTTGCATATCCAATATGGGACTTCACACTTGAATAAACCCAACAATCTTCTCCTCAAGTGTGGGTACCACACACTTTCCGGTCTAGTAAACACCATAGCATACATCAAGCAACCCATTGCACTAGCATATGGAATCTTTGACATGTACTTCTTCTCTCCATCTGTCTTTGGACATTGATCTAGGGAAAGCTTGAAGTGATTTATCAATGTAATGCTTACTACTTTAGCATTGCTCATATTAAATCTCTCTAAGATCTTTTCAACGCAGCTTTGCTGGGAGAGCCATAGTTTTCTAGCTTTTCTATCCTTGCGAATATCCATCCCAAGAATCTTCCTAGCAACCCCTAAATCTTTCATGTCAAACTCCTTACCTAGCCTGAATTTTACCCCATTGATATCACTCAAATAATTAGCACCTATCAACATATCATCAACATAAAGTAGTAGAAAAATAAAAGAACCATCATCAAGGCTTCTCATATGAACACAACAATCATACTCACATCGCTTGTAACCAAGCTTCAACATATAAGTGTCAAACCGCCTACCACTGTATGGGAGACTGCTTCAACCCATATAGAGACTTCTTCAACTTGCAAACCAAGTGACTCTGTCCAGCTACACTAAACCCTTATGGTTGTGTTAAGTAAATTTTCTCCTCTAATTCACCTACTTTATCCTTGCAGAGTACCTTTAATGCATCTTGCCTAACCATCACGCCTTCACACTCCTTTGCCATAATCTTGGCGTTTGGGCTAAGAACCATCTACCAATTGGCTCTGATACCAATTGTTGATGAAGCAGAAGTGATCGTTGCATAGCGTTAGCAATGAAACTTCGGTGCCTCGCTTGTGACTCTCCACTCTTCTCATAAGCCGATAACAATGGAACTCCCCGGTGGTTGGAGGCTCGCTGGTCACAATCTGGTCCAACAAGTGGTATCAGAGCTGATGGTTCGGCTGGGACATAGTGGACTTAAGGGGAAGCAGACCGAAAAGTGTGTGGTACCCAAATTTGAGGGGAGATTGTTGGGTTTATTCAATTGTGAAGTCCCAAATTGAGTATGTAGGGAGGAGTGAAAGAGTTTAAAAATGTCCATGGAATTAATGCCTTAAGGTTTTGGTTCAAGACATGGTGTCTTACTTGTGACTCTCCACTCTTGCCATATCCCAGTAACAATGGAACTCCTCGGTGATTGGAGGCTCCCCAATCACAGTCTGGTCCAACACCTGAACGAAGATTTATACCAAACCAATAAGGTCTCGACTTAATTCTCAAGAATGTTTGAAACTCTAATTAACACTTTTAATATTAAACATCACAAAAATAATATTTGATAGTTTTGAATAAAATAATTTGAAAATCATTTTAGAAATAAATCAATAACACTTTTTTTCATTTTAAAACTCCAAATTCGTCCAATTTCAAATTCCCATTCTTAGAATTTGCTACAAGTTTCAAATACATTAAAGCAAAACTAGAACAGTTAGAAAATTTCACACAAAATAGTTTAACATTAGTTTAAACTATCAACTTTATGGGTGGTAAGTGAAAGAATGGGATGAATTTGGATCCTAATAGATGAACCATTTAATTCATTAAATGATGTTTTAAGCTATGTGTGGCAAATTAATGAATTTCGATTTGGATCATAATGGATGAATGAAAAGTCATCCATCAATCCATATAAATCAATTTAGATCATATTTTAAAATATTTAATTTATCTGGAAGCCCATTTCAATGGAACAAATGAATGAATATCCAATCAACTTGAAAAAGACAATTTCAATAAAGGATTTTAAAAAATTACTTCAAAAAAAATATTTTTCAACAAAAATGTGTTTTTTAATTTTTTTAAGAAATACTGTTTTTAAAAAAATTATTTTTTTTTAATTTTAAATTTTGTTGTAATATTATATTCTACAAGTATATGATATTTAAGGTTTTACTTACAGATATTTGTATATGTTATGTATTTATGAAAATTTGTACTATTAATCACATCTACTTGTCCTATAGTTGATTTCAATTTAAATAAATAAATCAAATTAAGAGTGAAAAACACTACAAAAAAAAGTAAGAATTGAGATAATGAATAAAATTCAAAAACAAACAACATGTGAATGTTATTTTATTGATGAATTGAATAATCATCCAAATAGATATATATATATATATATATATATATATATTTATTGAATATAATAGATAAATTCAAATCTACCTAATATTAAAATGAGTAAATTACATTGACACTCCCTGAGTTTTAGCGAAATTACACAAACCACCCGTCAATTTTCTACACCTACACAAACCCCCTAATTTTTATACTTTCATTACACGGATCACCCCTGCATGAGAAATAAGTTGAATATTTTAAACAAAAAATGTGATAAATGTAATTAAGTTAAACAAAACATGGTATATTGTGGAGACAAATCCAAATAATATATGAGTTGATACCTCTTTATTATTTTTTGTTCTTTACGATATAATATAAGAGCAATTTAAAGAATATCTCTTTAGAATTGTTGATGCATTTTGTAATAAAAAATAATAAAGATACATTGATTTGTATATTATTTGGAATTTTCCTAATAATATACGATGTTTTGTTTAACTTAATTGCATTTATCATATTTATCTAAAAAATTACACTTATTTCTCATATGATCAGTGTAAAGAAAGTATAAAAACTAGGGGAGGTTTGTGTAGGTGTAAAAAAGTGAAGGATGATTTGTGTAATTTCACTAAAACTCAAGGGGTGTCAGTGTAATTAAATTTATTAAAATTATTCATGTGGTTATATCCATTTATAACTATTAGCTCAAACGGATGAATTTAATTTTTGTGGATTCTGATGGATTGTGGATTATTTTGTCACTTCTACTTGAAATTATTCAAGTCATCCATATTTAAACTTGACGGATTAGTTTCAATTCATCAATAAATCCATTATAATGAATTGAATGAATTAATCCATTTGATTTTTTAAGAAAATCATCATTCAATACAACATTTTTAAGTAGTTTTTTTTTTAAGAATCACTATAAATGTTTATTTTATAACAAAGTTGTTTTATCTTTTTAAGAAACACTTTTAAAGAAGTGATTATTTGAAATTTAAAAAAAAATCATTTTTTGCAACATGCTACAAACATGCACCGGTTAAGGTTCTACTTGTAAAGTGAGAATGAGTAATTCATATAAGAAAGTGTGAGTTGAGATAATGAAAAGAATTGAAAAGTAAAGGAGTTGTAAATGTTTTTTGGATGTGAATGTATTTTTGGATAAATTGAATATCTATCCAAATGAAGATATCTGTTGATATCCATTGGATAATGAATAAACTTAAATAAATTCATAAATTATTAAAACTATTTACATGATTAACCATTTAAATCCATTAATTATAATGAATGAATTTAAATTAATAATAATTAATGGATTTCGCGTTATGATTAATTTTGCAAGCAATAATAAACTTTAATAGTTCAGAAATCAACTAAAAGCCGTTAATAATTTAATTGAACTGATATGAAAATATAAGAGTTAATTACACTAATACCTCCTAAGTTTTAGTGAAATTATACAAATCACCCCTCACTTTTTTACACCTACACAAACTTCACATAGTTTTTATACTTTCATTACACTGACCCCTGCATGGGAAATAAGTGTAATCTTTTAAACAAAAAATGTGATAAATGCAACTAAGTTAAACAAAACATGATATATTGTGAAGAAAAATCCAAATAATATACAAATTAATGTATCTTTATTATTTTTGGTTACAAAATGTATCAACAATTCTAAAAAGATATTGTTTAAATTGCTCTTATACTATATGTAACGAACCAAAAATAATAAAGATGTATCGACTAATATATTATTTGGACTTTTCTCCACAATATACCGTACTTTGTTTAACTTAATTGCATTTATCATATTTTTTATTCAAAAAAAATACACGTATTTCTCACGCAGGGATGGTCAGTGTAATGAAAGTATGAAAATTAGAGGGTTTGTGTAGGTGTAGAAAAGTGATGAATGATTTATGTAATTTCTCTAAAACTGGGTGTCAGTATAATTTACTCAAAATATAAGTTTCATTTAAAAAATTGACACATTATTTATTGAGTTCAATTTCCCATATGAATCCATACTCTCAAATGCCAAAGCGAATTGTAGTTTCAATTCAAATTAAAAGAAAGTGATCTAGCTTCTGGAAGAAAAAAAAGACTATACCACACTTTTCAAATTTAGAAAATAAAATGTGATTGTGACAAGTGAATAAACACTATTGGCACTGGTCGCGGTTCATCTACAATAGTGGTGAGCATGGATGAATGCATTGTCGTGATTTATTATTAAAAGAATTTTGCAATTAAATGTAGTACAAGGTGTAGAAACAATAAGGTCGATCTCAAGGACTAAAATTAATTATCAACGGAGAGTAGGACAGAACACAAGTAATAAAAGAAGGTGAGGTTTAGTTGATTTGTTTGCAATTAAAGTAGAGAGAATAATGTAGGATTTGAAATCAGTACTACTCATTAGAAAACATTCAAACCATTGAGAGATAGAAAAAACAAACCAATTTCAAAGCAACAAATAATATTCATGAAGTATAGGATCTTAAAATTACTTAAGAGTTTAAAAAGTCATAAGAAGATAAGAAAAAAAAGGGTTTATAAGTGAGATGGATGTCCTCTTTGGTTATGAGTTTATTCTATTTATAATAATAATTAGCTTGCAGATAAATCTTATCTTCTTCTGAAATCTTGTGAATTTGGCCCGATAATGTGGCACATTCAATTGCATAATTTCCACTCATGTTCTACATGAAAGTTTTAGCTCTTTGAGTTAGCTTCGTGTGGATTCTTGTGGCTACATTTTCAAGTTCTATAGCTCAAGATATAATCATTTTAACTCAGACTATTTAGATTCGAAACTTCTAACATCAACACGATTGCACAGTGAGTTTGACCAAGCTAGTGGTAGATTTCCAATTTTGGTTCAACATGAGAGTTGTAGATAATTCTTCTAGACTTCCAATGAAATATTATTCACCTCATTTGGATCACTACAACTTCTGATTTGACATGCTTTGATGCTAAGGGTCATGAAAGCTAAAAATGGAGAATTAAGCACTTTTCATTAAAATCTCAAATAAGTGTAAGAGGTTAGAACTTAGCTAAGTTATACAAATGGTAGACAAAATCAATCTAATCATACTTATCATATCATAATTAATATCTATCAATTATGCATTGATCAAATACCGCCACTCTTAGCTTTTTGCACTCCTATGTAAAATAAATTTCATTGAAGGAGGCAAGTTACTATGTAAAAAAACATTTTCCTAAAAAAATGACATACTTCCCTTTTTGAGGAATAACATTTTGGGGTTATGAGAAAAAGGACAATCCCTTCAAGCCTAAATTAGAGTTGTGAATTTTAGCACTTACATTCCAAGTCAACAAAAATTACTAATTGAATATCAAAGTTAGATATAAGTATGTGGAACCTTACATGTTACACTTTCATATCGAAGTATATAGGTTTGTGTTTACTCTAAGGAACTGATGAAAAATACATCTATCATAGACTTGACAGAATTCTAATATATCCACTATTTGAAACAAATCCATACAAATAAAAAATGACTTCATTAAGGTTGAAACATGGCCAAAGTCAGGAAATGATGAAAATGATTTATGAAGGATATTTAGGGCTAAGCCTTAATAAAAATAAGACTATGAAGAATAGTTCAAAATCAAACACAATTTGACTACCCACAAACCCAAAATTCATCAAGATTCACAACCTTCAGTTCCATTTCCCTTGCTTAACAACTTTCTCTATTATTTTTTGTTTTTTTCCATTAAACATAAACAAATATTCGTGATTTGTTGTTGAGAAGTTATTATTCAACATAAAATTCATTAAAGACCATAGATTCAGATTAAACACCACCAGAATTTTGACAATCCATTCCGAAGACAATTCTAAAGCTCTATATATTCCTGAAGGTAGGGACATTCTTGTTTTTCATATAGGCTTGTAATGAACTAATTCATGAAAGAATGAAACTATTAGGTTCAGAGGGATAAGACAAAGGTTATTAATGCATGATTAGCATTTCAGGCCAATAGCTTATTGAAAGAAAATAATACCTTTAACACTTCAATACATGCAATGAAACAAACAACAATAATCAGAATCAAGTCAAGTTCTGGAATACATATAAGCATAAGTAAGATCACACAAAAAGAAAGATAATGCATGATGTAGCCATTCAAGTATTGGGCTCAAAATATGATAGAGCCAATCGCAAGTATACTATTTCGTTGTCAAGTAAAAAAATATATTGATCCCACGAGGATTGTAAAATTCCTTTAATTCTATCAATTAATTATACTTGACTCTAAAAATGATTAAAAAGAAAATGAGAATGATGAAATGTTTGATAATAATAATTATGAAAACAGTAAAAGAATTGGGATTTAGATTAGGAAGAGTTCCCAAGATAAGGTTACCGCCGTTACACTCGCAAATCCTTGATTTTACTTTTTTCATGAATTTTAAGTCATGGGGATGAATTGCTCTTTGATATGTGTCTTCCTCTCTCGAGCTCCAACACATGTACTAAATTGAAGTCACACCTACTCTTCTGTATGGTTATCAATCGAATCCTTTACTTAGATCTTTCTATCCAATTGCTTCATAGAAACCGTACGAAATTCCCAAAAAACCCCCGAGAATCCTAAGACTACTCTCGTGACTTAGGATTCTAGTTTGAATAACTTAATGATCGGATAGTTGGGTTCACCTCTCGGTCCTTCCCCAATATATCTAAAAGGTGCAACTCGTTGATCAGACAACTCATACAAATAAGACCTCAGTTTAATGATTCAAATCACAATACTCAATAAAATAGAAGTAGAAACAAATATTTATTGAATGTAAAAGGGCATACCCCAATCCTATAAAAAAAGAGATTTACTCACTCATAATGGAGATGAGATCACAAAACTCTAATGAATACATAGAGAAAACAGAAATGTCAAACCTAAGTAGAGTAAAACGTGTCGACATCTCTGAGGGAGAACCCTCATTTTGTAGGTTAACAAGGGCTCCAACTTCACCTACAGGGAGGTGAGTAGGTGGACCTTGACCGCAACCTAGGATTTCTCATAAATTTCTCTCTTTCTCCAAGGTGATACCTCACACCTCAAATAGACAAATTTATAAATCAACTGATAAAACATTTACAAAGTTCCTTGCATATATAATGTGCTGATGATACACTAATATTCTGAAGAAAACTACCCTTTGATGAATCTCACAATCTCATAGATGAATATGAATGATTTGAAAATGCAAGCATGCATCAATGACAAGATTGTATATGTAAGCATGCATCACATGGATTTTGATGAAGACAAAGATCGACAACAAAGTTTGTAAATAAATATGAAGACAAAGTTTGACAACCAAGATGATAGATAAAGTTGTAGAGAAAGATCAAGGTTGAAGTTATGGACAAATCAACAAACAACAAATCAAAAGTCAACACTCAAGCTCAAACATTCAAGAAGATCTAGAGGCTAAGTGTTTATCTATTTTCTTAAGTCTTAAGATATTTGATTGGGTAGAGTCTAGGCTAGGTGAACCTTAATGGAAGTCTTAGAACCTAAAGTTGATGATAAATAAAATGAGACGTACATACATACATACATACATACATACATACATACATACATACATACATACATACATACATACATACATACATACATACATACATACATACATACATACATACATACATACATACATACATACATACATACATACATACATACATACATACATACATACATACATACATACATACATACATTACATGCACATGTATAAATACTTGATCATATGATTTTGATGCATTAAAAAGAGTTTTAAATTATATATCATTCAAAGTCATGCATCAAATTTTTATGAATCATGTAGGAGGTTCATATTACATTGAAATATATTTTTCAGAAAAACCTTAATCGATTAAGGTTTATTTTAGTCGATTAAGCTATGCAAAATTTTGGAAATCGTTAATCGATTAAGTATGGGATTAATCGATTAATGGTAGTTACAGTTTCTGAAATCTTGATTTTTATAGAATCGTTAATCGATTAAGTAAAGTGTTAAACGATTAACTACATCAGAAAATGGAACTTTATATTAACCCAACTTTTTCCATTTTGTACAAAATACACATAGATCATAGATTAGATCTCACATATTTTCGTATATAACATTGCTCATACACTTTCATATCCAAAGAGAAATTTTCTAAGTGTTTTTAACAAAAGAGAAAAGGGAGAAAACGAATCTGAATGATTCTTTAGAGAAAGATTTTCAAGAATTGTATTGTCAAATCTTGTGCAAAGAAACCTTGCATCTCACATTTCTATACTCTGAGTTTTTTAGACTTGTAAAAAGGTTCTTAGATTTTAGAAGGGTGTATAATCAGCACATATAGGTGCAACAACTTTTTTTATAGGCGTATTCATATTCTCTTAGTGTGTTAGTATCATCATTGATAGATAATTGATTTGCGAAAATCCTAGTTGCGATTAAGTTGAGTCTTCACACTTTACAAAGGTCTTGGTTGGGAGTGATCAGCGGTTGGGGTATTCTGTGAGTAAGTGTTGAGTATTTGAAATAGACGGGTTGGAGGTCAAACCGACACAAGAGACTCTTGGGCTAAAAAGGAACAAATATGAAGTCATTGGTACGTGTTTGTAAAATACATTTGATTTACTCTTTATGTTTATGAAGTCATTGGTACGTGTTTGTAAAATACATTTGATTTACTCTTTATGCTTATGAAGTCATTCTTCTTAACCCTTAACTCTTTACGTTTTCGTATTTCTTGATTTATTGAATTTGAAATTCATATCATTATGTGTTAATTGCATATTTTGTTATGTGCATTAACTGTGTGTTATCATCTGTAAGAGTGCATATGAGTTTAGTTAAATTTTGTAAATCTTGGAGATTAAAGAAAACTATTTTTCCAAGAACAAGAACTGTTTAATGATTAGGTTCTTGAGATAATCGATTATATGCAGAAGTAGTTAATCATTAAATCACTAGTTAATCGATTAAATAGTGAGGAAAATTGTATAATCTTTTTATTAGTCGAACAACAGGAATCATGTACCATACCACCCATTCACCCCGTCTAGGTGAAATACAGAGCCCTTTGGGACCCAACTAGTGGTATCAAAGCTAGTATGACCGTGCTAGCTTAACCGCTTAGATCGTTGATCCTAGGAATTTTCACTATGGACTCTACTAATCCTTTCATAGGTGAAAGATCCTTAATAAACCACCCTCCTATCTTAAGTGGAGAGGGCTATTCTTACTAGAAAATTCGAATGAGGATCTTTATCGAGGATATTGATACAAACATTTGGAATACCATACAATATGGACCTTTTGTTCCTCTATACTTGGTGGAAGGAGAAACCAAAAAGTCTATTGACCAATGAGGAAATGAGAAAAGTGTAGCTTGATTTGAAAGCCAAAAATATTGTTACTTATGCACTTTCATATGCTGAGTTCTTTAGGATTTCTCAATGCAAGAGTTATAGAAATGTGGGATAATTTATAAGTAACCCATGAAGGCACTAGTGAGGTCAAATACGCTAGATTAAATGCTTTGTCACATGAGTATGAGTTATTTCACATGTTTCCACACGAATCTATTAGTGATATGCAAAATCGATTTATTCAGATTATTAACCATCTCATTGCATTGGATAAAACATTTGCCAATGTTGAACTAACAAATAAAGTGTTGAGATGTCTTGACAACCCAAGGTGACGACCATCATGGAGTCAAAGGACTTGGATTCAATGACACTCGCTACACTTTTTGGCAAACTTCAAGAACACGAGATGGAGCTAAGATGTTTGACACTCCATGAACAAACTAACAACAACATCAAATGAATCTCTTTCAAAGCAACAAAATCACATTCGAGAGGTCAGAAAGAGAATGTTGATGATGAGGAGCCCGACTCCGATATCAATGATGAAACCATGTCCCTCCTTATCAACAAATTTAGAAAGTTCTTAAGATAAATGGGAGGATTCAATAAGTTTAAGAAAGAATATGCAAAAGACACAATCAAGATAAGCAAGTATCCCAAGGACAAAACAACTTTCCATGATTGTGGGAAAGTAGGTCACATGAGGTACACATGTCCTACTGGTTAAGAGAAACGCCAACCATGCTCAACCAACAATCAATGATATCAACTTAACGTTTTCCATAAGGTAAGGAATCACGACAAACAGGCCTACTAAATTTTTAAAGGTCATGAATGGAATAGCCTCATCTTCATCTAGGATGTTTGCTTATGGGATTTTCATCTCCCATGTTATTGATGACTTCGAGATCGACACATTAGATGTAGACATCATGGCTACAAATTCCGGAGAGCACCTAGTAGGTGACAATCTCATACACAAAATGGGCATTTACAAATTTGGTACCGTATGGATGTATCAAGAGGAACACAATGCCAATGTGAATAATGACTCATCTGATGAAGACAGTGCTACAAATCCTAATGAGCCGAACCCCAGGAAACCACAAGTCGAGGCAAATGTTGTCCCTCGGGATATTGATGGCCACATTGCTACAAATCCTAAATGCGCATATTGATGGCCATTTTCAGTGTTTTAGACTCTCCATGGCGGTTGAGTTCGAGCAGCAGCAAGAGAGGTTAACCATGGATCTTGGTTGCATCATCTTCATTATATGCACCACACACAGATATTCATCACTACCACCACCACCTCAGGAATAGCCTAGATATGATTGTCTAGAGTCTAGAGTGTGTTATATCTTTTGAGATTTACATCCATACATACATGATCATATGATTTTGATGCATTAAAAGACTTTTAAATCATACATCACTCAAAGTCATGCATCATATTTTTATGAATCATGTAGGAGGTTCATATCACATTGAAATATATTTTTCAGAAAACCCTTAGTCGACTAAGGTTTATTTTTGTTGATTATGCTATGCAAATTTTGGAAAATCGTTAATTAATTAAGTATGGGATCAATCGATTAATGGTAGTTATAGTTTTTGAAATCTTGATTTTTATGGAATAGTTAATCGATTAAGTAGAGTGTTAATCGATTAACTGCATCATAAAATAGAACTGTATATTAACCCAACTTTTTTTTTTAATTTTTACACAATACACATAGATCATAGGTCAGATCTCACATATTTTCGAAAATCACATTTCTCATACACTTTCATATCCAAAGAAAGAATTTGAAAAAGAGAGAAAAGGAGAAAAGAATCTTCATGAATCTTTACAGAAATATTTTTAAGAATTGTATTGTCAAATCTTGTGCAAAGAAACCTTAAATCTCACATTTCTATACTCTGAGTTTGTGAGACTTGTAGAAAGGTTCATAGATTCTAGAAGTGTGTATATTTAGCACATGTAGGTGAAAGAACTTGTTTTGTATAAACATTGGCATAAATATATTCTCTTGGTATGTTAGCATCACCATTGATAGAGAATTGGTTTGGGAAAATCCTAGCAGCTGTTTGGTTGAGCCTTCACACGTTACAAAGGTCTTGGTTGGGAGTGGTTAGCAGTTGGGGCTATACCATGATTAGGTGTTGAGTATCCAAAAGAGATGGGTTGGAGGTCAAACTAGCGTGAAAGACTCTAGGGCCAACAAAGGAGTGTTTGTAAAGTTATTGGAAGTGTGTTTATAAAATACATTTGATTCCATTGTGAAGAAAATCTCCCGAGATCAGAAGGGAAGGTCTGGATATAGATTGCACATGGAGAAGCAAATGAACCAGGAGAAAAGCCTTGTCTCATTCTTCTTAACCCTTAACTCTTTACGTTTTCGTATTTCTTGATTTACTTAACTTGATATTCATATCATTCTGTGTTATTTGCATATTTTGTTCTGTATGTTATCATATGTAAGAGTGCATGCAAGTTTAGTTGAATATTGGTAATCTTGGATATTAAAGAAAACTGTTTTTTCAAAGAACAAGAACTAGTTAATCGATTAGGTTCTTGAGATAATTGATTATATGCAGAAGCAGTTAATCGATTAAATTACTAGTTAATCGATTAAAGAGTGAGGAAAATTCTATAATCTTTTTATTAGTCGAACAACGTCAATCGTGTACTGTACCACCTATTCACCCCCTATAGGTGAAATACAGAGCCCTTGGGACCCAACAAGTGGTATTAAAGTAAGTATAATCGTGCTAGCTTAACCGCTTAGATCGTTGATCATATGCATTTTCACCATGGGCTCTACTAATGCTTTGGAGGTGAAGATCCTTCATATATCGCCCTCCCGTCTTTAGTGGAGAGGGCTATGCTCTATGCTTACTGGAAAATCTGAATGAGGATCTTTATTAAGACTATTGATACATGCATTTGGAATGTCGTACTATATGAACCTTTTATTCCACAATACTTGGTGGAAGAAGAAACCAATGAGAAACCAAAAAGTCTCTTGACAAATGAGGAAAAGAGAATAGTGCAACTTGTTTTAAAGAAAAAAAATATTATTACTTCTGCACTTTCATAGGATGAGTTCTTTAGGATTTCTCAATGCAAAAGTGCCAAGGAAATGTGGGATACTTTACAAGTAATCCATGAAGGAACTAGTGAGGTCAAACAGGCCAGATTAAATACTTTGACAAATGAGTATGAGTTATTTCGAATGTTTCCATATGAATCAATTAGTGATATGCAAAAGTGATTAACTCACATTATTAACCATCTCAATGCATTGGATAAATCTTTTACCAAAGGTGAACTAATAAATAAAGTTTTGAGATGTCTTGATAAGAATTGACAACCCAAGGTGACGACCATCATAGAGTCATAGGACTTGAATTCAGTGACACTCGCTTCACTTTTTTGGAAAACTTCAAGAACATGTGATGGAGCTAAGACATTTGACACTCCATGAACAAACGAAAAAGAACATCAAAGGAATCTCTTTCAAAGTAACAAAATCACATTCGAGAGGTCAAAAAGAGAATATTGATGATGATAAGTGTGACTCAGACATCAATGATCAAACCATGTCCCTCCTTATCAACAAATTCAGAAAGTTCTAAAGAAAGAACGGAGGATTGAGTAAGTTTCAGAAAGAAGATACAAAAGACTCAATCAAGATTAACAAGTATCCTAAATACAAAGCAATTTTCCATGAGTGTGGGAAAGTAGGCCACGTGAGGTACACATGTCCTACTTTTCATAAGAAGATTGAGGATCACAATAAGAAAGACTCTCATAATATCAAAGCTAAGAAGACATACATCGCTTGGGATGCACCAGAGAGGACACTACATCAACAATCACCTCAGAAGACGAGGAATTAAACAAGCTATGTCTTATGGCTCAAAAGCTGAATTCTTGCAAAGTAAGTGAGCAAGATGAATCTAGTGAGGTAAACTATTCCGATTCCATTTCAAATTCCAATGATTCCCCCATGTATCATATACTTTACAGTACTTATGTTGAAATGCATGAAGAACTTAAAAATATTGCTAAATAGTGTGTGGATAGGAAAACATTGATTTTAGAACATGAAATGAAAATTGTGAATTGCAAGGTTTTATTGATGAGCTTAAACTTGAATATGAGAATCTTGATCTTAAATATGCTAAGTCTTCATGTGATTGTACTACTAAATTAAATGCGACACCTACTTGTGAAAATTTCACTTTCTTGGAAAAATAAAATAAAAATTTAAAGGATAAAGATGAAAATTCATAACTAGTTGTCACAACTTAAAAAACTTACTTGTTACATGAAAAAATGTTGGAAATAGACCTGATTTGGGATATATGCATGCAAAGAATAGATGTCACAAGAAACAAGTAGATGTTTCAAAAATGTCCTATCTTAAATCCCCTACTTGATTTTATTGAGAAATGCATGGTTATACTTTGAGTTCATGTAATATTAGAATACACGGTGTTCCAAATGGACAATATATGTGGATCGCTTAGGGACAAGATCCCAAAGTAACTAGCATCAAGGGAGCCATGATCATTTGGGTACCCATGACATGCAAGTAAACTTGTTTTTTAGGTGTGCCTTAGGGCATAAGAACATCAAATTATACATGGACAACATGATACTCTAAAGAATTCATCAATACCAAGAGCAGAGGTGAGAATGTTTTTTGCCTTTAAATCATATTGTACCTTCTTTTTGTCTTCATCGTTCCATGATGATTTTGGCTTTGTTTCACTTATATTGTTGATAACAGTGAAGGGTATGTATGATCCTTCTTCAATTGCGTTCCATATGTCTAAGTCTTGAGACTCAATGAAGATCCTCATTCTAATTTTCCAGAAATCATAGCATTCTCCAACAAAGCTTGGAGGGCGGTTGATGTTGGACCCTTCTCCTAGGAATGATTTTGAGGCCATCTTGATGTAGGATCAGATTTGAGAGTATCTTACTCAAATATAGCTCTGATACCAATTGTAAGAACATGATTGCAACTAAGAGGGGGGTGGGGTGAATTAGTTAACTTAAAATTGTAGTAACTTTTTCTGAAAAATGTAAGAGTTCATGTGCAGCGGATAATATTGCAGAAAATAAACAAGTATAAAGTAAAGAGGAAATGGAAAGGAGAGTACAAAATTATTTTATACTGTTTCACCTTCTTGTCCACCGAAGGCTATGTCCAGTACTCTTGCAACACAAGAGATTTTCCACTAAATATTATGAGTAGTAATTAAAAAGTCTCACCCCGAGATCTCTAAGTACCTTACCCACTCGCTAATATTTATACTCTTGGAAAACACTTTTCCAAGTTACTCTATCCCCTTTCTATTCACACCCTGTGAAAGAAAGTTTATTGCAATGAATGAAGAATTTCAGTGATTGCTTTGGATTGCCTTGACAAGTATGAAATATTATAACACTTTCAATCCAATCAACTCTCTTTGTATTCTTAGCAATAATGCTCAATAGATTTGTAAAACTTTGAATCAATTACTTTAAGTAACTCAGAAAAATTCTCCTTTTGAAAGTTTAAGAACTTAGTGCAAAAGTGCAGAAAAATAGTGAGAGAATTTTTCAGAGTAGTATGAGAGTTATATAAAAGTTGTGTGTTTGTGTTGTGAGAGTTAGAGTATTTATATAGACTTTCAAAACACCCATGGTATCTTTCTGAAAGTGTAGGAGTTGTTTGAAGTGAAGAGATTTCATTTGGAGTGAAAATATTTCGTTTTGAAATCTGAAATCTCATGCAACAGTCTTCAATAATCCATTACTGATAGTGGGTAATCGATTACCCAATCTCACTGTCCACTATTTATTTAAACACGAATTAGAGTAATCGATTACACCATTTGGGTAATCGGTTACTCAACTTTTGTAAAACTAGTAATATGTTACTCAAAGGCAGTAATGGGTTACTCTGTAATGTTTTAAGTTGGATAACTCTTTTTCTCTCACATGTAACTTGTTACTTGAATGAAGTAACCCGTTACACATCATTTCAAAAAATGTTTTAAGTATTTTTAAAGTGTTTCATTATTCTTTAAAAGTGGTTTGAGCATTACTACTTTGCATAACAAGGTGTTTTAGGATAGAAGTACTTATAGAGACTTAATCTAATTTTCTTGAAGCTTTAATCTTCTTTGTCTTCATAAGTATTCTTCATTTTCTTCTTTTTGGTGATGTTGGTGTCTTCATCAAAACCGTGCCAAGGTCAGGAGCAAAGATCTTCTTCACACTTTGGGGTCCAAAATCTCCGCTTGATGAGTATGCATCACATGAACTAAGAATAAATTTAATTTCATGACCAGGAATGCATATCCTAATAACTAGATCACTACAACATTTCCAAAGATATAGATCATCCCACATATAATGATTAGCATCACAGTTAAGTTTATAAATTTGTGTTTTAGATGCTTGTGTAGGTAAAATAGATGCATCCAAGTAATTACAAATATCAGCAAACCATGGTGTAGAATATTGTAGCTTGAGAAGTTTCTGATGAGGGAAATAATCATTAATTGGAAGAGGGTCGCCATTTCTCTCTATCCTGCTTAGATGGTCAACAACCACGTTTTCAACTCTACTCTTATCATGTATCTTAATATCAAATTCTTAGAGTAGTAACATCCACCTAATCTGTCTTAGTTTGCCATCTAACTTTTTTAGAAGAAACTTAGTAGCTACATGGTTAGAAAACACAACCACTATGGAACCTAGCAAATAAGATAGAAATTTATCTAAATAAAAAATAATAGCCAAAAGTTCATTATCTGTGATGGTATAGTTTACTTGGGCAATATCCAAAGTCCTAGAAGTATAGTAAATGGCATGAAATGTCCTTCAAATGTGAAGAAGATCTAACTCTTGACCTTGGCAAAGTTTTGATGAAGACACTAACATCACATAAAAGAAGAAAAGGAAGAATACTTGTGAAGACAATGAAGATAAAGCTTCAAGAAATTAGAATAAAAGTCTTTAGGTACTTCTATCCTTATACTCTAAATATATACACTTAGTAGTAATGCTCAAATATATTTTAAAATAAAATTAGTAAACACAAATATAAATGAAATTTTTTTTCAATATAATGCGTAACAGGTTACTAGATCTAAGTAACAGGTTATTGTGACTAAGTAACAAGTTACAAGAACTAAGTAACATGTTACATGAGTGAGAAACGAGTTATCCAAAAAATATTGATCAGGGTAATCGATTACACCATGTGGGTAACTGATTACACAACACAATAAATAGTTACCTAGTTGGACAGAACAATTGGGTAATCGATTACACCTTTTGAGTAATCGATTACTGCTTGTAAAAATAAATTATGTAGTTGGAAAAACTTATTGGGTAATCAATTACATCGATTAAGCAAACAATTACTGAGAATTGTTACACCAATTTTCAGATTCAAACCACACAACTTTCAACCCAAACGAAATGGTTTCATTCCAAACGAATCCTACCTTTTCATAGAGGTATTCTGGTTGATTGGAAAGTCTATATAAAGGCTTTGAAACTCATTTAAAACATACACAATACATAACATAACTCAGATTGAAATCACTTACTAAAACTATAATTTTCTGAAATACTTGTTCTACACTTGGTGCAACTTGTTCATAACTTTCAAAACTTGTTTTGAAAAGTTGTCTTAAGTGTTATTGCAAGTTATTCAAACCTTATTAGCATTAGTACTAAATTATACATTGAGTTATTGGATTGCAAGAGTTTATAACTTCAAAATATTATAAAGGCAATCCATTGCCATTGTTAAGTTCTTCATTCAAAGTATTGAATTACTTTCTTTCACAAGGGTGTGATAAGAAAGGGGATAAAGTCACGTGGAAATGGTGTTTTCCAAAGAGTGATATAGGTGTTAGAGAGTGAGAAAGGTACAAGGGAATCTCAGGGTGAGAAAATGTAATTACTACTCTTAATATCTAGTGAAAAAATCTCTTGTGCTGCAAGAGTACTGAACGTAGCCTTTGGTGGACAAGAAGATGAACGAACATAAAAACATATGTGTACTCTCTTCTTCTTTATCTCCTTATATTTACTTGATTATTTATGCATATTATTTTCCACTGCTATTAACTCTTGAATTGTGTAGAAAAATCAGTCATAGTTTTAAACAACTAATTCACCCCCCTCTTAGTTGCCATCTTAGTCTTACAATTGGCACAAGAGCTTTTTTGTGTGTAATTTATTCTAACAACTGATCCTGCTTCGAAGATGGTTGCAATATCATTTCTAGGAGAAGGTTCCAACATCAATCACCCTCCAAGCTTTTTTGGAGAATGCTACGACTTCTAGAAGACCAGAATGAGAATCTTCACAGAGTCTCAAGATCTAGACATTTGGAATGCAATTGAGGAAGGACCCTATGAACCCTTCATAGTTATGAGCAGTGTAAGGAAAGTGAAGCCGAAATCCTCATGGAATGATGAAGACAAGAAGAAAGTGCAATATGATCTAAAAGCAAAAAATATCCTCACTTTTGCACTAGGCATTGATGAATTTTTTAGAGTATCAAACTGCAAATCTACTTAAGAAATATGGGATACTCTGGAGACTATACACGAAGGAACCGAGGAGATAAAAAGGTCAAGACTAAATACTCTTTCCTAGGAATACAAATTTTTTCGTATGAATCCTAGAGAGAAAATACTTGATTTACAAAAGAGATTTACCCACCTTACAAACCATATCATTACACTTTGAAAAACTTTACCAAATAGTGACTTGAACTTAAAAGTTCTAAGATCACTGACTAGAACATGACAACCAAAAGTTACATGAAGAGCAAGAAACGAAGAAGAAGAATATCTCTCTCAAGACAAAAGTGGATAAATATGATTTATCAGGAGATGAATATGAAAAAGAAGAGATGGAAGATATGAGTTTGTTCGTAAAGAAGCTCAGCAAGTTCCTTAAAAGGAACAAAGGCACTAAACTGGACAAATGAAGAAATTCACCAAGAATAATGACGCTTCCACTTCAAACCAAAACTTCACATGCTTTGAATGTGGCAAGCCTGGTCATATGAAAATGGATTGTCCTAATATGAAGAGGAATGCCTTCAAGGGTAAAAATGAAATGAAGACTGGACGAAGAGCTTACATAGCTTGGGAAGATAATGATACCAGTTCCGTCTCTGAACTAGAAAATGAAGAACAAGCACATATCTCTCTCATGACATCTCATCACTCTGATGATGAAGAGGTAAATAAATCTAACCTATTTTCTTCTTCTGAAATGCAAATTTCATTTAATGATTTACATGATGAATACGTCAAACTCACCAAACGTTTTTTAAAACAAAAAAAATGACTTAGAAGTATTCAGAAATAAATCATCATCTTCTTCATGACAAAACTGCATTACTCTTGAAAAGAAGGTTTCAACATTAAGTCTTGAACTTAATAAAATATACAAGAGTAGCAAAGAACTAGACAAAAATTTTAAGGTTCAAAGACATTCTACAGACCAAAGAGGTCTTAGCTTTTCTAACAGCCAAGTTTGTAAGAAATAAAATGTCTCAACAAAGATAAATTTAAAAAAAAAAGTATCCATGCATCTAATCTTAATAACAACAAATCTAGGATACATAAGCATCATCCCATATGCACTTACTGTAAGAACCATGGGCATACACTAAACACTTGCATGATTAGAAAACATGGTGTACCCTTAGGTCATTATAGATGGGTTGAGAATGGTGCTAACCATGTAGGACCCAAAGAAAACTGGGTACTTAATATTACTTAACATGTTTTGCAGGAAACTTTAAGTGCCGCCTGCAATTTATGGTACTTGGACAGCGGCTGCTCAAAGCACATGACGGGCGACAAAGATAAGCTTTTTGTCCTTACTCCAAGGCACAAAGGCTATGTCACATATGGTGATAACAACAAAGGAAAAATAATTGGTGTTGGTAGAATCAATAAGCCGCCTTCAACGACTATAGAAGGAGTATTATATATCAAAAGACTCAAGCACAACTTGTTGAGCATAAGTCAACTACGCGACAAAGGATTTCATGTGGCATTCTACCCGGATAAATGCATCATCGAAAGTAAGGATTCGAATAACTCTAAACTAATTGGTAAGAGAATAAATAATATTTATATGATTGACATATATTCATCTTTACCAATAAAATGTTTAGTTGCTAATAATAATAATGATACATGGCTTTGGCATAGGAGAATTGCTCATATTCATATGGATCATTTGAATAAACTGATTAAGAAAGATTTAGTTGTTGGTTTACCCAAAATGAAGTTTGTTAAAGATAAATTGTGTAGTGCTTGTCAAATGGGTAAACAAACATAGACTTCTTTCAAACCTAAGCATATGGTTTCTTCTAATAGACCCTTGCAGTTACTACACATGGACTTATTTGGCCCCTCAAGGACCAAGAGTTATGGTGGTAATTATTATGCTCTTCTTATAGTAGACGAGTTCTCAAGATATAATTGGACTCTATTCTTTGTTCATAAGAATGAGGCATTCAACGCCTTTAGAAAATATGCTAAAAGAGTTCAAAATGAAAAATCTCTAAAAATCGCTGCTATAAGAAGTGATCATAGGGGAGAATTTCAAGACGCTTCTTTTAAAGAATTTTGTGATGATCTTGGTATCAATCACAATTTTTATGCTCCTAGAACACCACAACAAAATGGTGTTGTAGAGAGAAAGAATCGATCCTTATAAGAACTTGCTCGTGCAATGTTGAATAAAACTAATCTCCCAAAATATTTCTGGGTTGATGCAGTTAGTACGGCTTGCTATGTTTCTAGCAAAGTTCTTCTAAGACCAATTCTCAAGAAAACCCCCTATGAACTCTTGAAAGGTAGAAAACCAAACATTTTTCATTTGCATGTATTTGGTTGTAAATGTTTTGTTTTAAATAATGGTAAATATAACTTAGGCAAGTTTGATGCAAAAGCTGATGAAGAACTCTTCCTAGGCTACTCTCTTACGAGTAAAGCTTATATAATTTTCAATAAAAGAACTTTAGTTATGGAAGAATCTGTTCATGTATCTTTTGATGAAACCAATCCTATAATAAAGGATGGGCTAACTCTTGATGAAGAGGACTTGCCAAGTTCCCTTTTAAAGGAGGATTCTTTTACCAATGCAACAACCAATACCGAGCACTTGAAAATGGATGATATTCTATCTTCTCAAGAAGAGCATATTCATGCTAATTTACCTAAATAATGGAGAACTCATTGAGACCATCGTATCGACAACATCATTGGCGACATAAGTAAGGGTGTCACTTCTCATTTAAAGGTAAATGATGCTTGTTTGAACATGGCCTTTGTTTCTCAAATAGAACCTTCCAAGATTTATGACATAATCGTGTATGAACACTGGATTCTTGATATGCAAGAAAACTTGAACCAGTATTGAGAGAAATGAAGTTTGGGAACTTGTTCCTAGACCATATAATAGGTATGTTATAGGAACTCGTTGGGTATTTTGTAATAAATCATATGAAAATGGAATTATCTTAAGAAATGAAGCTAGACTAGTAGCACAAGGATACAATAAGGAAGAAGGTTTAATTCCAACACTTAGCCGTGGGAAATTCGTTCCTTAGCAAAGGAATCCTATGCCAAGTCCAAGTGTAGCCGAGGAGCATTAAGAAGGCTTAATTCCAACATTTCCCATGTGCCAAAGTTAGAAGAATCCTATGGAGCTCATCAAAGCTTAGCTGTGACCATTAAGGATTCTTCAAGTCGCTTGATCAATTCACTTAATGGTTGAGCCGTGCACTTAAGAAGAAAAGGAATCCCATGCGCATCCAACCGTGTCATTCAAGTTCCTTAGGCCAAGTCATTAAGTTTGTTTTCAATTGTAATAAGGCACATGTGCTATTTCCTTTACTACTCAAATATAGTCTAAATTAGGAGTAGATTCATTTTCTTTAGAATATCCAATGTAAGCGTGCTAAGCATGCACCTTAGTTGCCAACCGAGGGAGCCTTAGAGGCTTGCCTATAAATGTAATGCTTCTTGCTATGAAATAAACACATTGAGTCAAAACTAAATTGCATTCCTTTGTGAATCAAAGAGGATTATATCCTTGTGAGAGTATTATCCAAACCTTCTTGGCTGAACCAAGATTAGAATTTCTTATCAAGAACCAAGTTCTTCGGGCGAGCATCACTTTGGCTTATCAAACAACTGAATTGTTTGTGGCGCCTTCACCTCAAATCTTTTCCATCTTCTTTTATCCAAATACAAGTTATTTCCGCTGCATAAACTCAAAGGCTTAACTCAACCGTGAGACTAGGCCATACACCGACCAACATAGATCATTTCAAGAGCCTTTTACCCAGGAGGTTCACATGAAGTGGCATCAGAGCTAGTCTCTTGCTTGGTGTTCACTAATCTTCTTTTGGCCGTGAGTATATCTATCTTTCTTTATCTTTTTCTTTCAAAAGTGTCAAAGTCCAAAATCAAAATCAAAAAGTGTCAAAAAGAGTCAAAGTCCAAAATCAAAATAAAAAAGTGTCAAAAAGAGTCAAAGTCC
>NW_017715946.1:0-7606 GCF_001865875.1 Lupinus angustifolius
TTGAGTGAAATGGTTCGTGAAAAAGGTTTATTCATGGTGAGGAGGCTCCTAAATAGTCAAATCAATAGTCATGATACAAACCAAAGAGAAAACATCTTCCACACTAGTTGTTTGATAGATGACAAAGTTTGTTCTTTAATCATTGATAGTGGAAGTTGCACCAATGTGGCTAGTGCAAGGCTAGTGTCTAAGTTAAACCTTGTGACTAAACCACACCTTATTCCATACCGATTACAATGGCTAGCTAATGTGGGAGAAATACTTGTCAACAAACAAGTAGAGGTCCAATTCTCCATTGGGAGGTATGAGGACACAGTTATATGTGATGTGGTGGAAATGGAGGTTAGTCATTTACTGCTAGGCCGTCCATGGCAATATGATAAAGCAACAACCCATGATGGGCGCACCAATAAATTTTCCTTCCTACACCAAAACCGCAAGATATCTCTAACACCTTTGTCCCCTAGACAAGTGAGTGAGGACCAAGAGATCTTGAGAAACAAAATTGAGTTGGAGAAAAAAAAAGAGGGTGAGTGAAAATTTGAGTGCAATTCCGAGAGAACAAGAAAACAAGAGTGAGCTTCTCACAAAAGAAGGGTACATGGCAACAAGGGGGGAATTAAACAAGCTTTGGTGGCAAAGAAACCTCTATACCTACTATTTTGTAAAGAATTTCTTCTAACCGATAACCTTATAAGGAAGGAGAATTTCCATTGTTTGTTCAACATTTGTTATAGGAATTCGAAGATGTGTTCCCTAAGGAGGTACCTCACTGATTACCCCCTTTAAGAGGAATTGAACATCAAATTGACTTGATGCCGGGAGCTTCACTACCTAATAGGTTTGCCTATAGGTGCAATCCAATCGAGACTAAGGAGATCCAAAGTCAAGTAAGTGAGTTAATGAAAAAGGGATGGGTTCAAGAGAGCTTAAGCCCTTGTGCTGTACCTGTGATCCTAGTCCCTAAAAAGGATGGAACATAGAGGATGTGCACCGATTGCAGGACCGTTAATAACATCACGATCAAGTATAGGCATCCAATTCCAAGATTGGATGACCTCTTGGATGAGTTGTATGGAGCCACCACTTTCTCTAAAATAGATCTTAAAAGTGGCTACCATCAAATCAGGATCCGAGAAGGAGATGAATGGAAGACTGCCTTCAAAACCACTTATGGTTTATATGAATGGTTAGTCATGCCATTTGGCCTAACTAATGCACCAAGCACATTTATGCGCTTCATGAATCATGTCTTGAGAGAATTATTGGGTAACTTTGTTGTTGTTTACTTTGATGATATTCTAATTTATTCAAAAACAATAGAGGATCATCAGGAACATATCAAATCTGTTTTGCTCGTTTTAAGATAAGAAAAATTATATGCTAACCTTGAAAATTGTACATTTTATGTAGACCATGTAATTTTTCTAGGATTTGTGATTAATGCTAAAGGGGTCCATGTGGACGAAGAGAAAATCAAGGCCATTAAGGATTGGCCTAGACCTAAAACGGTGAATGAAATAAGAAGTTTTCATCGATTGGCAAACTTTTATAGGAGGTTTGTCAAAGATTTTAGTACTATAGCATCACCACTAAATGTGCTTGTAAAGAAAAATGTTGTGTTTCAATGGGGAGACAAACAAGAGGAAACTTTCAATAAACTTAAACAAAGGCTCACTAGTGCGCCTGTCCTAGTACTACCCAATTTTAGCAAGTCATTTGAAATTGAAGGTGATGCATCTAACATTGGAATTGGAGCTGTCTTGATGCAGGAAGGACACCCCATTTCTTATTTTAGTGAGAAGTTGAGTGGACCGACACTTAACTATTCTACCTATGATAAAGAGCTCTATGCCTTGGTAAGAGCACTCCAAACTTGGAAACACTATCTACTTCCAAAGGAGTTTGTGATCCATAGTGATCATGAGTCCCTTAAATACCTCAAGGGCCAAGGTAAGCTAAATAAAAGGCATGCAAAATGGGTAGAATTTTTAGAGTAATTCCCTTATGCTGTTAAACATAAGAAAGGCAAGGCCAACATAGTGGCAGATGCCCTCTCAAGAAGTCATACGTCACTATCTACTCTTGAAACAAAACTTTTTGGCCTAGAATGCATCAAGGAGCTATATGAACAAGACAATGATTTTTCAAAAATCTATGTTGCTTGTGTGCATTCAGCCCAAATTGGATATTTTCGACATAAAGGATTTCTATTTAAAGAAAAACAATTATGTGTGCCAAAAAGTTCCATTAGGGACATGCTCTTAAAAGAATCACATGAGGGAGGACTCATGGGACATTTCGGAGTCCAAAAGACTCTAGACATGCTAAAAGAACATTTCTTTTGGCCAAGATGAAATAAGATGTACAAAACCATTGTGAAAAGTGTGTGAAATGCAAGAAGTCTAAATCAAAGGTAATGCCTTATGGCCTTTATTCTCCTTTGAATGTTCCCGAATCAGCATGGATAGATATATCTATGGATTTTGTCTTAGGACTACCTAGGACCAAAACGGGTAAGGATTCTATCTTTGTAGTTGTAGATATATTTTCCAAAATGGCACACATGCAAAAAGGAGGATGATGCTAATCACATAGCTGATTTGTTTTTCAGGGAAATTGTTAGGCTTCATGGCCTGCCCAGGACTATAGTGAGTGATAGGGATACGAAATTCCTTAGTTACTTTGGTGGACAGTGTGGGGGAAGCTAGGGACCAAGCTTCTATTGTCAACAACTTGCCACCCCCAAACCGATGGACAAACTGAGGTGGTAAATAGAACCTTAGTTACTCTCCTAAGGGCGGTCATCACTAAAAACATCAATTCATGGGAAGAATGCCTACCACATGTAGAGTTTGCTTATAATAGAGCAACACATAGTAGTACCCAAACATCCCCATTTGAGGTCGTGTATGGAATTCAATCCACTAACCCCGTTTGATTTGTTACCCTTGCCTAATCACTCTATTTTGAAGCACAAGGATGGAAAGGCTAAGGCTGAGTATGTGAAGAAATTACATGAACAATTGAAGGCAAGAATTGAGAAAAAGAATGCAAGTGTGGCTAGACAAGTCAACAAAGGGAGGAAAACTATGGTGTTTGAACCTGGAGATTGGGTCTGGGTTCACATGAGGAAGGAAAGATTTCCTGAACAAAGGAAATCCAAGCTACTCCCAAGGGGAGATGGTCCATTTCGGGTGGTAGCCAAAATACATGACAATGCTTATAAGCTAGAACTTCCTAGTGAATATGGTAGCTGAAGTGCTACTTTTAATGTTGCTGACTTATCTCTGCTTGATGTAGGTGAAGAAGACACAATTTTGAGGTCAAAATCTATTCAAGAAGGGGGGATGATATGAACCTCAAAGAGCTTAACCTTGATCTTGATGGTCTTGAAGGCATAAGTGGTCCCATGACTAGGGCTCGGGCAAAAAGAGCTCAAAATGCCCTTGGACAACTCATAATGTTGATCCATGATGGTGAGCCAAAAATAGCCCAAGGGGTTGTAAATATGCTCACTAGCATCTTGGTCCATGGTTCTGACCGAGCCAAGGATGGAACAGGCCATGCGCAAGACTCAGGCCACGGGTCTGAGCAAGGCGCCAAAAATGGCCCTGGCACGGAGCTAGACGCATCAGGCTTAATTCCTGACACAGACAACTCTGACCAAGTTGGGGACTTTGGTGCACCCAGTGTTGCACCAAGCGCTGGGCCAAACGGGCCTGGCCAGGAAATCTGCCGCATTAGACACTGGGCGTAGCCTGACCGAGTCAGGCCTAGCCAATTTAATTAGTATTAAGCAAATTTAAATTTTATAATAAATGTGTGGGCTAACTTTTGTCCAACACTTAGTTTAATTTATGCACATGTCTTAGCCGTTGGCAGCCTACCATATTGCACCAACGACATCCTATGCAACACTTAGCAGTGGGAAATTCATTCCTTAGCAAAGGAATCTTATGCCAAGTCCAAGTGTACCCGAGGAGCATTAAGAAGGCTTAATTCCAACATTTTCCATGTGCCAAAATTAGAAGAATCCTATGAACCTCATCAAAGCTTAGCCGTGACCATTGAGGATTCTTCAAGTCGCTTGATCAATTCACTTAATGGTTGAGCCGTGCACTTAAGAAGAAAAGGAATCCCATGCTCATCCAACCGTGGCATTCAAGTTCATTAGGCCAAGTCATTAAGTTTGTTTTCAATTGTAATAAGGCACATGTGCTATTTCCTTTACTACTCCAATATAGTCTAAATTAGGAGTAGATTCATTTGCTTTAGAATATCCAATGTAAGCATGCTAAGCATGCATCTTAGTTGCCAATCGAGGGAGCCTTAGAGGCTTGCCTATAAAAAAAACACATTCAGTCAAAACTAAATTGCATTCCTTTATCAATCAAAGAGTATTATATCCTTGTGAGAGTATTCTCCAACCCTTCTTGGCTGAACAAAGATTAGAAGTTCTTATCAAGAACCAAGTTCTTGTGACGAGCATCACTTTGGCTTATCAAACAACTAAATTGTTTGTGGCACCTTCACCTCAAATCTTTTCCATCTTCTTTTATCCACACACAAGTTATTTCCGCTACATAAATTCAAAGGCTTAACTCAACCGTGAGACTAGGCCATTCACCAACCAACATAGATCGTTTCAAGAGCCTTTTACCCAAGAGGTTCACATCACTCATCCTCACCCTTATCCTCATCCTCATCCTCATTTTCATCGTCATCCTCATCCTCATCCTCATCCTCATCCTCATCCTCATCCTCATCCTCATCCTCATCCTCATCCTATCCTCATACTCATCCTCAACCCCGTCCTCTTCCTCATCCTTATCATATCCTCATCCTCATCCTGTCCTCATTCTCCTCCTCATCCTCATCCGATCCTCATCCTCATCCTCATCCTGATCGTCATCCTCATCCTGATCCTCATCCTCCTCCTCCTCCTCCTCCTCATCCTCATCCTCATCCTCATCCTCATCCTCATGCTCATCTTTATTTTCATCGTCATCCTCATGCTCATCCTCATTTTCATCGTCATCCTCTTGCTCATCCTCATCCTCATCCTCATCATCATCCTATCCACAACCTCTACCTCTTCCTCATCCTCATCCTCATCCTCATCCTCGTCCTCATCCTCATCCTCATCGTCATCCTCATCCTCATCCTCCTCCTCCTCCTCATACTCATCCTCTTCCTCATCCGCATCCTCATCCTCATCCTCATCCACATCCTATCCTCAACCTCATTCTCGTCCTCATCTTATCCTCATCCTCAGCCTCTTCCTCATCCTTATACTCATTCTATCCTCATCCTCATCCTAATCCCATCCTCATCCTATCCTTATTCTCATCCTCATCCTCATCCTATCCTCATCCTCAAACTCATCCTAATCCTCATCCTCATCCTCATCCTCATCCTCATCCTCATCCTCATCTATCGTCATGCTCATCCTCAACCACATCCTATCCTCATCCTGATTCTCGTCCTCATCCTATCCTCATCCTAATCTCATCCTCGTTCTCATCCACATCCTCTCCTCCTCCTCATTTTCATCGTCATCCTCATCCCCCTCCTCATCATGATCCTCCTCTCATCTTCATCCTCATCCTATCCTCATCGTCATCCTCTTTATCATCCTCATCCTCCTCCTCATCCTATCCTCATCCTCAACCTCATCCTATCCTATCCTCATCGTCGTCCTCATTCACATGCTATCCTCATCCTCATTCTAGTCCTCATCCTATCCTCATCCTCATCGTCATCCTATCCACATCCTCATTCCCGTCCTCATCCTATCCTCATCCTCATCGTCATCCTATCCACATCCTCATTCCCGTCCTCATCCTATCCTCATCCTCAACCTCATCCTATCCTATCCTCATCGTCGTCCTCATTCACATGCTATCCTCATCCTCATTCTAGTCCTCATCCTATCCTCATCCTCATCGTCATCCTATCCACATCCTCATTCCCGTCCACATCCTGTCCTCTTCCTCATCCTCAGCCTCATCCTCTTCCAGATTCTCATCCTCATCCTATCCTCATCCTCCTTCTCCTCCTCATCCTCCTACTCATCCTTATCCTCCTACTCACCCTCCTCCACATCCTCATCCTATCCACATCCTCATCCTTATCCTAACCTCATACTCATCCTCTATATCATCCTCATCCTCCGCCTCATCCTATCCTCATCTTCATCCTCAACCTCATCCGCATCCTCATCCTCATCCTCATCCTTATCCTCATCCTCATCCTCATCCTACCCTCATCCTCATCCTCATCCTATCCTAACCCCATCCTCGTCCTCATTCACATCCTACCCTCATCCTCATCCTCGTTCTCATCCACATCCTACCCTCATCCTCATCGTATCGCATCCTTATCATCATCCTCATCCTCATCCTATCCTCATCATATCCTTTTCCTTAACCTCATCCTCATTCTCATCCTCCTCCTCATCCTGATCCTCTTCTCGTCTTCATCCTCATCTTATCCTCATCTTCATCCTCTCTATCATCCTCATCCTCCTCCTCATCCTCAACCTCATCCGCATCCTCATCCTTATCCTCATCCTGTCCTCATCCACATCCTCATCCCATCCTCTCCTCGTCGTCGTCCTCATTCACATCCTATCCTCATCGTCATTCTTGTCTTCATCCTATCCTCATCCTCATCCTATCCAGATCCTCATTCTCGTCCTCATCCTATCCTCTTCCTCATCCTCATTCTACTCCTCATCCATCCACATCCTCATCCTCTTCCACATTCTCATCCTCATCCTTATCATATCCTCATCCTCATCCTATCCTCATCCTCATCCTAACCTTTTCCTCATCCTCATCCTCCTCCTCATCCTATCGTCATCCTCCTCCTCATCCTATCGTCATCCTCATTCTCCTACTCACCCTCCTCCACATCCTCATCCTCATCCTATCCTCATCCTCATACTAATCCTCATCCTCATCCTGGTCCTCATCCACATCCCACCCTCATCTTCATTCTCGTCCTCATCCTATCCTCATCCTTATCCTCATCCTATCCTCATCCTCATTCGATCTTAACCCCATCCTCGTCCTCATCCACATCCTACGCTCATCCTCATCCTCATCCTCATCCTCATCCTCATCCTCATCCTCATCCTATCCTCATCCTCATCCTCATCCTATCCTCATCCCCAACCTCATCCTCATCATCATCCTCAACTTCTTCCTCATCCTCATGCTTATCGTCATCCTCATCCTCATCCTCATCCTCATCCTCATACTCATCCTCATCCTCATCCTCATCCTCATCCTCATCCTCATCCACATCCTCATCCTCATCCTCCTCCTCATCCTCATCCAATCCTCATCCTCATCCTCATCCTATCCTATCCCCATCCTCGTCCTCATTCGCGTCCTCATTCTATCCTCATCCTCATCCTATCCACATCCTCATTCTCGTCCTCATCCTATCCTCTTCCTCATCCTCATCCTCCTCCTCATCCTATCCTCTTCCTTATCCTCATCCTTTTCCACATTTTCATCCTCATCCTATCCTTATCCTCATCATATCCTCATCCTCAGCTTATCCCCATCCTCATCCTCATCCTCCTCCTCATCCT
>NW_017715947.1:0-8767 GCF_001865875.1 Lupinus angustifolius
CTCATCCTCATCCTTATCCTCCTTGTCATCCTCATCCTATCCTCATCCTCATCCCAACCTTTTCCTCATCCTCATCCTCATCCCAACATTTTCCTCATCCTCATCCTCTTCCCAATCTTTTCCTCATCCTCATCCTCATCCTTCTCCTCATCCTCATCCCCCTCCTATCCTCATCTTCAGTCTCATCTATCCTCATTCTCGTCCTCAACCACATCCTATCCTCATCCTCATTCCCGTCCTCATCCTATCCTCATCCTCAGGCTCGTCCACATCCTATCCTCATCCTCATTCTCGTCCTCAGGCTCATCCTCATCCTCCTCTCATCCTCATCCTCATCCTGTCTTCATCATCATCTTGTGTCTCATCCTCATCCTCATCCTCCTTCTATCCTCATCCTCATCCTCAACCTCATCTGTATCCTTATCCTCATCCTCATCCTCATTCTATCTTCATCCCTCTTCATCTTCCTCATCCTATCTTCCTCATCCACATCCTCATCCTATCCTCATCCTCATACTCATCCTCATCCTATCCTAACCCCATCATCGTCCTCATCCACATCCTACGGTCATCCTCATTCTCCTCCTCATCATATCCTCATACTCATCCTAATCTTATCCTTATCCTCGTCCTCATCCATATCCTACTCTCATCCTCACTCTCATCCTCATCCTTATTCTATCCTCATCCTCTTTGTCTTCCTCATCATCTTCCTCTTCCTCATCCTATCGTCATCCTCATCCTCATCATCATCCTTTTTCCTCATCCTATCCTCATCCTCATCCTATCCTCATCCTCATCCTATCCTATCCTCATCCTCGTCCTTATCCACATCCTATCCTCATCCTAATTCTCGTCCTCATCCTATCCTCATCCTCATCCTCATCCTATCCTCATGCTTTCCTCTTCCTCATCCTCATCCTCCACCTCATCCTCATCCTCATCCTTTTCCACATTCTCATCCTATCCTCATCCTCATCCCAACCTTTTCGTCATCCTCATCCTCATCCTCATTCTCGTACTCATCATATCCTCATCCTCCTCCTCATTCTTATCCTCCTCCTATCCTCATCCTCATGATCATCATCATCATCTATCCTCATTCTCGTCCTCATCCACATCCTATCCTCATCCTCATTCTCGTCCTCATCCTCATCCTTATCGTCCTCCTCATCCTTACCCTCTTCTCATCCTCATCCTCATTCTGTCCTCATCCTCATCCTGTTTCTCATCCTCCTCCTCCTCCTCCTCCATCCTAATCCTCCTCCTCAACCTCATCCACATCCTCATCCTCATCCCCATCCTCATCCTCATTCCAACCACATCCTCTTCGTCATCCTCCTCCTCATCCTTTTTCCTCATCCACATCCTCACCCTTATCCTCATCGTCGTCCTATCCTAACCCCATCCTTGTCCTCATCCACATCCTACCCTCATCCTCATTCATGTCCTCTTCCTATCCTCATCCTATCATCATCCTCATCCTCATCTTCTTCCACATTCTCATCCTCATCCTATCGCAATCCTCATCCTCATCCTATCTTCATCCTCTTCCTCATCCTCATCCTATCCTCACCCTCATGCTCATCATCATCCACTTCCTCATTGTCATCCTATCCTCATCCTCATCCTATCCTCATCCTCATTCTCGTCCTCATCCTCATCTTCCTCCTCATCATGATCCTCTTCTCAACCTCTTGCTCATCCTATCCTGATCCTATCCTCCTCCTCCTCCTCATCCTTTCCTCCTCCTCCTCCTCATCCTATCCTCATCCTCATCCTTACCTTTTCCTCCTTCTCATCCTATCCTCATCCTCGTCCTCATCCTCCTCCTCATCCTCATCCTCATCTTCATCCTAGCCTCATCCTCATCCTCATCCTCTCTCTCATCCTCATCCTGATCTATCCTCATCCTCATCCTCATCCACATCCTATCCTCATCCTCATTCTCGTCCTCATCTTATCCTCATCCTCCTTCTCATCCACATCCTATCCTCATCCTCATTCTCGTCCTTATTCTCACCCTCCTCCTCATCCTCATCTTGTTTCTTATCCTCATGCTCCTCCTCCTCCTCCTATCCTCATCCTCATCCTCAACCTCATCTGCATCCTCATCCTCATCCTCATTTTATCTTCATCCTCTTCATCTTCCTCATCAACATCCTCATCCTCATCCTCATCCTATCCTCATCCTCATCCTCATCCTCATCAACATCCTACCCTAACCCCATCCTCGTCCAAATCCACATCCTACCCTCATCCTCATTATCGTCCTCATCCTATCCTCATCCTACCCTCATCGTCATCCTCATCATCTTCCTCATCCTCATCCTCATCATATCCTCATCCTCATCCTCATTCTATACTATCCCCATCCTCGTCCTCATCCATATCCTACCCTCATCCTCAGTCTCATCCTCATCCTAGCCTCATCCTCACCCTAATCCTATCTTCATCCTCATCCTATCTTCATCCTCGTCCTCGTCCTCATCCTCCTCCAATCCTCAACCTCATCCTCATCCACATCATATCCTTATCCTCTTCCTCATCCTCATCCGCATCCTCATCCTCATCCTCATCCTCATCCACATTCTATCCTCATCATCTTCCTCTTCCTCATTCAATCTTTATCCTCATCCTCATCCTATCATCACCCTATCTTCAACCTCATCTTCATTCTACACTCATTCTCATCTTCATCCTATCCTCATCCTCATTCTCGTCCTCATCCTATCCTCATCCTCATTCTCATCCACATCCTATCCTCATCCTCATTCTCGTCCTCATCCTTATCCTCCTCCTCATCCTCATCATGTTTCTCATCCTGATCCTCCTCCTCCTCCAATCCTCATCCTCAACCTCATCCGCATCCTCATCCTGATCATCATTCTATCCTTATCCTCTTCCTCTTCCTCATCCTATCTTCGTCCACATGCTCATCCTTTTTCCTCATCCACATCCTCGTCCTATCCTCGTCCTCATCCTATCCTCATGCAATCCTAATCCATCCTCGTCCTCATCCACATCCTACCCTCATCCTCATTCTCTTGCTCATCCTATCGTCATCCTCATCCTCATCCTCATCCTCATCCTCATCCTTATCCTCATCCTCATCCTCATCCTCATCCTCATCCTCATCCTATCCTCATCCTCATCCTTATCCTACCCTCATCCTCATCATCTTCGTCATTCACATCCTCATCCTATCCTCCTCCTCATCCTCATACTATTCTAACCCCATCCTCGTCCTGATCCATATCCTACCCTCATCCTCATCCTCATCATGTACTCATCCTCATCCTGTTTCTCATCCTGATCCTCATCCTGATCCTCATCCTGATCCTCATCCAGATCCTCATCCTAATCCCCATCCTCATTCTATCTTCATCCTCTTCATCTTCCTCATGCCCATCCTCTCCTCATCCTCATGCTCATCATCATCCACTTCCTCATCGTCATCCTCATCTTATCCTCTTCCTCATTCTCGTCCTCATCCTCATCCTCCTCCTCATCATGATCCTCTTCTCATCCTCTTGCTCATCTTATCCTCATCCTCCACCTCCTCCTTATCCTATCCTCCTCCTCCTCCTCCTCCTCACGCTATCCTGATCCTCCTCCAATCGTCAACCTCATCATCATCCACATCCTATCCTCATCCTCATCCTCATCAGCTTCCTCATCCTCATCCTCATCCTCATCCTCATCCTTATCCTCATCCTCATTCTATCCTCATCATCTTCCTCATCCTCATTCAATCTTCATCCTCATTCTCATCCTATCGTCACCCTATCTTCCTCGTCCTATCCTATCCTCATCCTCGTTCTCATCCACACCCTATCCTCATTCTCGTCCTCATCCTATCCTCATGCTCGTCCTCATCCTCCTCCTCATCCTATCCTCATCCTCATCCTAATCCTCATCCTCATCCTCTTCCACATTCTCATCCTCATCCAATCCTTATCCACATTCTATCCTCATCATCTTCCTCTTCCTCATTCAATCTTCATCCTCATCCTCATCCCATCGTCACCCTATCTTCATCCTCATCTTCATTCTACCCTGATTCTCATCCGCATCGTATCCTCATCTTCATTCTCGTCCTCATTCTATCCTCATCATCATTCTTATCCACATCCAACCCTCAACCTCATTCTCATCCTCATCCTCATCCTCCTCCTCATCATGATCCTCTTCTCATCCTCATCATGTTTGTCATCCTCATCCTCCTCCTCCTCCAATCCTCATCCTCAATCTCAACCGCATCCTCATCCTGATCATCATTTTATCCTCATCCTCTTCCTCTTTCTCATCCTATCTTTGTCATCATCCTCATCCTTTTTCCTCATCCACATCCTCATCCTTTCCACATCCTCATCCTATCATCATCCTCATCCTCATCCTATCCTGATCTGATCCTTACCCATCCTAATCCTCATCCTCATCCTCATCCTCATCCTCATCCTATCCTCATCCTCATCCTCATCCTCATCTTCATCATCTTCCCCATTCACATCCTCATCATATCCTCCTCCTCATCCTCATACTATCCAAACCCCATCCTCGTCCTGATCCACATCCTACCCTCATCCTCATCCTCATCCTGTCCTCATCGTCATCCTATTTCTCGTCCTCATCCTCCTCCTCATCCTCCTCCTCCTCCTATCCTCCTCCACATCCTCATCCTATCCCCATCCTAATCCTCCTCGTCATCTTCATCCTCATCTATCCTCATCCTCGTCCTCATCCACATCCTATCCTCATCCTCATTCTCGTCCTCATCCTATCCTCATCCTCATTCTCATCCACATCCTATCCTCATCCTCATTCATGTCCTCATCCTCATCCTCCCCCTCATCCTGATCCTCTTCTCATCCTCATCCTGTCCTCCTCCTCATCCTGGTCCTCTTCAAATCCTCATCAAGTTTGTCATCCTCATCCTCCTCCTCCACCAATCCTCATCCTCAACCTCATCCGCAACCCCATCCTGATCATCATTCTATCCTCATCCTCTTCCTCGTCCTCATCCTATCTTCGTCCTCATCCTCATCCTTTTTCCTCATCCATATCCTCATCCTCATCCTCATCCTCATCCTATCCTCATCCGATCCTAACCCATCCTCGTCCTCATCCAATTCCTACCCTCATCCTCATTCTCTTCCTCATCCTATCCTCATCCTCATCTTCATCGTCATCCTCATCCTCACCCTCATCCTCATCCCATCCTCATCCTCATCCTATCCTCATCATCTTCATCCTATCCTCCTCCTCCGCCTCATACTATCCTAACCCCATCCTCGTCCTGATCCACATCCTACCCTCATCCTCATTCTCGTCCTCATCCTATCCTCATCGTCACCCTCATCCTATCCTTTTCCTCACCCTCTCCCTATCCTCATCCTATCCTCATCCTTATCCTCATCTTATCCTCATAGACATCCTCAACCTATCCTCATCCTCATACTCATCCTCATCATATCCTCTTCCTTAACCTCATCCTCATCCTATTCTTATCCTCAACCAATTCTCATCCTCATCATATTCTCATCCTCATCCTTATTCTATCCTCATCCTCATCCTCTTCCTCATCCTATCTTCATCCTCATCCTCACCCTCTTCCGATCGTCATCCACATCCTTTCTCATCATTTCCACATCCTATCCTCATCCTCATTCTCGTCCCCATCCTATCCTCATCCTCATCCTCATCCTCATCCTATCCTCATCCTCATTCTTGTCCTCATCCTATCCTCTTCCTCATTGTCCTTCTCATCCTATCCCCATCCTCATCCTCCTCCTCATCAATCCTCATCCTCATCCTCATCCTCTTCCACATTCTCATCCTCATCCTATCCCCATCCCCATCCTCATACTCATCCTATCCTCATCCTCTTCCTCATCCTCATCCTCATCCTATCCTCATCCTCAGGCTCATCATCATCCACTTCCTCATCCTCATGCTCATCCTATCCTCATCGTCATGCTATCCTCATCCTCATTCTCGTCCTCATCCTCGTCCTCCTCCTCATCCTGATCCTCATCTCATCCTCATCCTCTTCATATCCTTATCCTCGTCCTTATCCACATCCTATCCTCGTCCTCATTCTCGTCCTCATCCTATCCTCATCCTCATCCTCTTCCTTTTCCTCATCCTCATACTCATCTATCCTCATCCTCGTCCTCATCCACATCCTATCCTCCTTCTCATTCTCGTCCTCATCCTCATTCTATTATCATCCTCTTCCTCTTCCTCATCATCATCCTATCCTCATCCTCATCCTCATCCTCTTTCTCATCCTCATCCTCCTCCTCATCCTATCCTCATCCTATCCTCATCCTCATCTTCATCCGCATCCTATCCTATTCCTCTTCCTGATCCTATTTTCATCCTCATCCTCATCCTCATCCGCATCCTATCCTATTCCTCTTCCTGATCCTATCTTCATCCTCATCCTCATCCTTTTTCCACATCCACATACTCACTCTATCCTCATCCTCATCCTCATCCTATCCTACCGTCACCCTAGTCCTTATCCACATCCTATCCTCATCCTCGTTCTCGTGCTCATCCTATCCTCATCCTCATCCTTATCCTCATCCTATCCTCATCCATTCCTCATCCTCATCCTCATCTATCATCATCCTCGTCCTCATCGACATCCTATCGTCATCCTCATTCTCGTCCTCATCCTATCCTCATCCTCGTTCTCATCCACATCCTTTTCTCATCGTCATTCTCGTCCTCATCCTCCTCCTCCTCCTGATCCTCTTCTCATCCTCATCTTCATCCTCATCCTATCCTCATCCTCATCCTCATCCTCATCCTCCTTCTCATCCTCATCCTCCCCTCCCCTCTTACACATCCACATCCTCATCCTATCCCCATCCTAATCCTCATCGTCATCCTCATCCTCATCTATCCTCACCCTCATCCTCATCCTCATCTATCCTCACCCTCATCCTCATCCTCATCCTTTAGCCTCATGCACATCCTCATCCTTTTTCCTCATGCACATCCTCATCCTATCCTCATCCTCATCCTCATCCTATCCTATCGTCATCATCGACCTCATCCACATCCTATCCTCAACCTCATTCTCGACCTCCTCCTATCGTCGTCCTCATCCTCATCCTCATACTCATCTTATCCTTATCCTCATTCTCTTCCTCGTCCTCGTCCTATCCTCTTCCTCATCCTCTTCCTCATCCTCATCCTATCCTCATCTTCATCCTTCGCCTAGTCCTATCCTCATCCTCATCCCCTTCTACATTTTCATCCGCATCCTTTCCTCATCCTCATCCTCATCCTTATCCTCATCCTCATCCTCCTCCTAATCCTATCCTCATCCTCATCCTCCTCTTCATCCTATCCTCATCGTCATCGTCATCCTCACCCTCTTCCACATGCTCATCCTCATCCTATCCTCTTCCTCATCCTCATCCTCATCCTCATCATCATCCTATCCTCATCCTCATCCTATCCTCTTCCTTAACCTCGTCCTCATCCTATCCTCATCCTTATCCTATCCTATCCCAATCCTCGTGCTCATCCAAATCCTACCCTCATTCTCATTCTCGTCCTCATCCTATCCATATCCTCATCCTCATCCTATCCTATCCCCATCCTCCTCCTATCCTCATCCTATCCTATCCCCATCCTCGTCCTCATCCACATCCTACCCTCATCCTCATTCTCCTCCTCATCCTATCCGCATCCTCATCCTCCACCTCACCTTCATCCTCTTTCTCAATCTCATCCTCTTCTATCCTCATCCTTGTCCTAATCCACATCCTATCTTCATCCTCCTCCTCGTCCACATCCTATCCTCATCCTCGTTCTCATCCACATCCTATTCTCCTCATCTTGATCATCTTCTCATCCTCATCCTCATCCTAGCGTCATCCTCATCCGCTTTCTCATCCTCATCCTCCTCCGCATCCTATCCACATCCTCATCCTCATCCTCATCCGCATCCACTTCCTCATCCTCATCCTCGTCCTAATTATATCCTCATCCTCTTCCTCTTCCTCATCCTATCTTCATCCTCATCCTCATCCTCTTCCTCATCCTCATCCTCTTCCTCATCCTCATCCTCATCCTATCCTCATCCTAATCCTCGTCCTCATCCTCATTCTCATCCTCATCCTCATTCTATCCTCATCCTCTTCCTCTTCTTCATCTCATCCTATCCTCATCCTCATCCTCATCCTAATCCTCTTTCTCATCCTCATCCTCTTCCTCATCCTATCCTCGTCTTGTCCTCTTCCTCATCCTATACTCATCCACATCCTTATCCTATCCTCATCCTCATCCTATCTTCCTCCTCATCCTTATCCTCGTTCTCATCCTCATCCTCATCCTCATGCTCATCCTCATCCTCGTCCTCATTCTATCCTCCTCGTCATCCTCATTCTATCCAATATCCTATCCTCATCCTCTTCCTTATCCACATCCTAACCTCATCCTCATTCTCGTGCTTATCCTATCCTCTTCCTCCTCCTCATTCTATCCTCATCCTCATCCTCATCCTATCCTCATCCTCATCCTCTTCCACATTCTCATCCTCATCCTCAATCTAACCTTTGCCTCATCCTTATCCTCCTCCTCATCCTATCCTCATCCTCATCCTCCTCCACATGCTCATCCTCATCCTATCCTCATCCTCATCATCATTCTATCCTCATCCTCTTCCCCTTCGTCATCCTATCTTCATCCTCATCCTCATCCTTTTTCCTCATTCACATCCTCATCCTATCCTCATCCTCATCCT
>NW_017715948.1:0-1561 GCF_001865875.1 Lupinus angustifolius
ATCCTCATCCTCATCCTCATCCTCATCCTAATCCTCATCCTCATCCTCATCCTCATCCTCATCCTCATCCTCATCCTCCTCCTAATCCTATCCTCACCCTCATCCTCCTTCTCACCTTCATCCTCTTTCTCATCATAATCCTCATCTATCCTCATCCTTGTCCTAATCCACATCCTCATCCTCATTCTCATTCACATCCTCATCATCATTCTATCCTCATCCTCTTCCCCTTCGTCATCCTATCTTCATCCTCATCCTCATCCTTTTTCCTCATGCACATCCTCATCCTCATCCTTTTTCCTCATGCACATCCTCATCCTATCCTCATCCTCATCCTCATCCTCATCCTCATCCTCATCCTCATCCTCATCCTCATCCTCATCCTCCACCTAATCCTATCCTCATCCTCATCCTCCACCCCACCTTCATCCTCTTACTCATCCTCATCCTCATCTATCCTCATCCTTTTCCTAATCCACATCCTATCTTCATCCTCATTCTCGTCCTCATCCTATCCTCGTCCCGTCCTCATCCTCGTTCTCATCCACATCCTATCCTCCTCATCCTGATCATCTTCTCAACCTATCGTCATCCTCATCCACTTTCTCATCATCATCCTCCTCCTCATCCTATCCACGTCCTCATCCTCATCCGCATCCACATCCTCATCCTCATCCTCGTCCTCATTCTATCCTCATCCTCTTGCTCTTCCTAATCCTTTCTTCATCCTCATCCTCATCCTATCCTCATCCTCATCCTTTTTCCTCATCCTCATCCTCATCCTCGTCCTCATCCTCATCCTATCCTATCCTATCCTATCCTAACCTCATCCTTGTCCTCATCCTCATTCTCCTCCTCATCCTCATTCTATCCTCATCCTCTTCCTCTTCATCATCATCATCCTATCCTCATCCTCATCCTCTTTCTCATCCTAATCCTCCTCCTCATGCTATCCTCATCCTCATCCTCTTCCTCATCCTCATCCTCATCCTCATCCTCATCCTCTTCCTTTTCCTCATCCTCATCCTCATCTATCCTCATCCACATCTTATCCTCATCCTCATTCTCGTCCTCATCCTCATTCTATAATCATCCTCTTTCTCTTCCTCAAAATCATCCTATCCTCATCCTCATCCTCATCCTCTTTCTTATCCTCATCCTCCTCCTTTCTCTTTCTCGTCCTCATCCTCATGCTATCCTCATCCTCATCCTCTTCCTCTTCCTCATCATCTTCCTCTTCCTCATCCTATCTTCATCTTCATCCTCATCCTCATCCTTTTTCCTCATCCACATCCTCATTCTATCCTGATCCTCATGCTTTCCTATCCTCATCCTCGTCGTTATCCACATCTTATCCTCATCCTCATTCTTGTGCTCATCCTATCCTCATCCTGATCCTCATCCTATGCTCATCCTATCCTCTTCCTCATCCTCATCCTCCTCCTCATTCTATCCTCATCCTCCTCCTCCTCCTCCTCCTCCTCATCCTCATCCTCCTCCATATTCTCATCCTCATCCTCATCCTCATCCTCAATCTAACCTTTGCCTCATCCTATCCTCA
>NW_017715949.1:0-506 GCF_001865875.1 Lupinus angustifolius
TCCTCATCCTCATCCTCTTCCTCTTCCTCATCCTATCTTCATCCTCATACTCCTCCTATCCTCATCCTCATCCTTTTTCCTTATCCTCATCCTCATCCTCGTCCTCATCCTCATCCTATCGTATCCTATCCTCATCCTCGTCCTCATCCACATCCTATCCTCATCCTCATTCTCGTCCTCATCCTCATTTTATCCTCATCCTCTTCCTCTTCCTCATCATCAACCTATCCTCATCCTCATCCTCAACCTCATCCTCACTCATCCTCATACTCCTCCTCATCATATCCTCATACTCATCCTCTTCCTCATCCTCATCCTCATCCTATCCTCATCCTCATCCTCTTCCTTTTCCTCATCCTCATCCTCATCTATCATCATCCTCGTCCTCATCCACATCCTATCCTCATCCTCATTCTCGTCCTCATCCTCATTTTATCCTCATCCTATCCACGTCCTCATCATCATCCTGTCCTCATCCTCATCCTCATCCTCCTCCTCATCCTCAT
>NW_017715950.1:0-2744 GCF_001865875.1 Lupinus angustifolius
TCCTCATCCTCATCCTCCTCCTCATTCTATTCTCATCCTCATCCTCTTCCTCATCCTCATTCTCTTCCACATTATCATCCTCATCATCATCCTCAATCTATCCTTTGCCTCAACCTTATCCTCCTCCTCATCCCATCCTCATCCTCATCCTCATCCTCATCCTTATCCTCATCCTCATCCTTTTTTCTCATGCACATCCTCATCCTATCCTCATCCTCATCCTCATCCTATCCTATCCTCATCCTCGTCCACATCCACATCCTATCCTCATCCTCGTTCTCGTCCTCCTCTTATCAACATCCTCATACTCAACCTATCCTCATCCTCATTCTCTTCCTCGTCCTCGTCCTATTCTATTCCTCATCCTCTTCCTCCTTCTCATCCTATCCTCATCTTCATCCTCCTACTCATCCTATACTCATCCTCATCCTCTTCCACATTCTCATCCTCATCCTATCCTCATCCTCATCCTCATCCTCATCCTCCTCCTAATCCTATCCTCATCCTCATTCTCATCCTCCTCCTCATCCTATCCTCATCCTCATCGTCATCCTTATCCTCACCCTCTTCCACATGCTCATCCCCATCCTATCCTCATCCTCATCCTCATCCTCATCCTCATTATCATCCTCATCCTATCTTCATCGTCAACCTCGTCCTCATCCTATCCTCATCCTCATCCTATCCTCATCCTCATCCTATCCTATCCCAATCCTCGTCCTCATCCAAATCCTACCCTCATCCTCATCCTATCCTATCCCCCTCGTTCTCGTCCTCATCCAATCCACATCCTCATCCTATCCTATCCCCATCCTCCTCCTATCCTCATCCTATCCGATCCCCATCCTCGTCCTCATCCACATCCTACCCTCATCCTCATTCTCGTACTCATCCTATCCGCATCCTCATCCTCATCCTCACCTACATCCTCTTTCTCATCCTAATCCACATCTTATCTTCATCCTCATTCTCGTCCTCATCCTATCCTCATCCTATTCTCATCCTCGTTCTCATCCACATCCTACTCATCCTTATTCTCGTCCTCATCGTCATCCTCCTCCTCATCCTGATCCTCTTGTCATCCTCATCCTCATCCTATCGTCATCATCATCCGCTTTCTCATCCTCGACCTCCTCCTCATCCTATCCACATCCACATCCTCATCCTCATCCTCATCCGCATCCGCATGTTCATCCTCATCCTCATCATCATCCTCATCCTCATCCTCATCCCCATTCTATCCTCATCCTCTTCCTCTTCCTCATCTTATCTTCATCTTCATCCTCATCCTATCCTCATCCTCATCCTCATCCTTTTTCCTCATCCTAATCCTCATCCTATTCTATCCTATCATCATCCTCGTCCTCATCCACATCCTATCCTCATCCTCATTCTCGTCCTCATCCTCATTCTCGTCCTCATCATATCCTCATCCTCATCCTATCCTCATCCACTTTCTCGTCCTCGTCCTATCCTCATCCTCCTCCTCATCCTATCCTCATCCTCACCTAGTTCCACATTCTCATCCTCATCCTATCCTCATCCTCATCCTATCCTCATCCTCGTCCTCATCCTCATCCTATCCTCATCCTATACTCTTCCTCAACCTCGTCGTCATCCTATCCTCTTCCTCATCCACTTCCTCATCCCCATCCTCATCTATCCTCATCCTCGTCCTCATCCTCATCCACATCCTCGTCTCATCGTCATCCTCATCCTGATCCTCTTCACATCCTCATCCTCATCATGTCCTCATCCTCATCCTCTTCCTCATCGTCGTCCTCATCCTCATCCTATCCTCATCCTCAACCTTATCCTATCCTTATCCTCTTCCTCATCCCCTTCCTCATTCTCATGTTCATCAAATCCTCATTCTCATCCTATCCTCATCCTCATCCTATCCTCATCCTCATCTTCCTCCTCATCCTCCTTCTCATCCTCATCCATATCCTATCCTCATCCACATTCTCGTCCTCATCCTCATCCTTATCCTCATCCTATCCTCATCTTATCCTAATCCTCGTCCTCATCCTATCCTCGTCCTCATCCTATCCTCCTCCTCATCCGCATCCTCTTCCTCATCCTCATCCTCATCCTCCTCCTCATCCTCCTCCAATCCTCATCCACATCCTATTCTCATCCTCTTCCTCATTCGTATCGTCATCCTCATCCTCATCCTATACTCTTCCTCAACCTCGTCCTCATCCTATCCTCATCCTCATCCTCATCCTCATACTCATCCTCATCCTTTCCTCATCCTGATCCTCATCCTATCCTCATCCTCATCCTCATCCTCTTCCTCATCCTACCCTCATCCCTGTCCTCATTCCCATCCTCATCCTATCTTTATCCTCATCATATCCTCATCCTCCTCAAATCTTCATCCTCATCCTCATCCATATCCTATCCTCGTCCTCATCCTCATTCTCATCTGCATTCTCATCCTCATCCTCATCCTCATCCTATACTGATACTCATTCTCTTCCTCATCCTATCCTCATCCTCGTTCTCATCAACATCCTATCCTCATCCTCATTCTTGTCCTCATCCTCCTCCTCATCCTGATCTCTTCTCATCATCATCCTCATCCTATCCTCATCCTCATACTCTTTCTCATCCTCATCCTCCTCCTCATCCTATCCTCAACCTCATCCGCATCCTCATCCTCATCCTCATCCTATCTTCATCCTCATCCTCATCCTTTTTCCTCATCCTCATCCTCATCCTATCCTCATCCTCATCCC
>NW_017715951.1:0-4794 GCF_001865875.1 Lupinus angustifolius
TCCTTATCCTCTTCCACATTCTCATCCTCATCCTATACTCTTCCTCAACCACGTCCTCATCCTATCCTCATCCTCATCCTTATCCTCATCCTCATCCTCGTCCTCTTCCCCATCCGCATCCTCATCCTCGTTCTCATCTTCATCCTATCCTCATCCTCATCCTCATCCTATCCTCATCCCTGTCCTCATTCACATGCTATCCTCATCCTCATTCTCGTCATCATCCTATCCTCATACTCATCCTTATCCTCATCCCCATCCTCATCCTCATCATCATCCTTATCCTCATCCTATCTTCATCCTCGCCATATCCTCATCTTCCTCAAATCCTCATCCTCGTCCTCATCCACATCCTATCCTCATCCTCATCCTCATCCTCATCCTCATCCTCATCCTCATCCTATCTCCATCCTCATTCTCTTCGTCATCCTATCCTGATCCTCGTTCACATCCACATCTGATCCTCATCCTCATTCTTGTCCTCATCCTCCTCCTCATCCTGATCCTCTTCTCATCATCATCCTCATCCTTCCCTCATCCTCATCCTCTTTCTCATCCTCATCCTCCTCCTCATTCTATCCTCTTCCTCTTTCTCTTCCTATCTTCATCCTCATCCTCATCCTTTTGCCTCATCCACATCCTCATCCTATCTTCATCCTCATCCTATCCTATCCTCATCGTCATCCTCATCCATATCCTATCCTCATCCTCATTCTCGTCCTCATCCTATTGTAATCCTCATACCCATCCTCCTCCTAATCCTACCCTCATCCTCCTCCAATCCTCATCTTCATCCTCATCCACATCCTATCCTCATCCTCATCGTCATCCGCATCTTCATCCTCATCCTCATCCTCATCCTATCCTCATCCTCATTCTCGTCCTCATCCTATCCTCATCCTCATCCCCATCCTATCTTCATCGTCATGCTCATCCTTTTTCCTCATCCACATCCTCATCCTATCCTCATCCTCATCCTATCCTATCCTCAGCCTCGTCCTCATCCACATCCTATCCTCATCCTCATTCTCGTCCTCATCCTACCGTCATCCTAATCCTCATCCTATCCTCATCCTCATTTTCGTCCTCATCCTATACTCTTCCTCCTCCTCATCCTATCCACATCCTGATCCTCCTCCTCATCCTGATCCTCCTCCTCATCCTATCCCCATCCTCATCCTCATCATCTTCCACATTCTCATCCTCACCCTATCCTGATCTTCATCGTCATCCTCATCCTCCTCCAATCCTCATCCTCATCCACATCCTATCCTCATCCTCATCCTCATCCTCATCCTAATCCTCATTATATTCTCATCCTCATCCTCATCCCATTAAATCCTCATCCTCGTCCTCATCCACATGCTCGTTCTCATCCTATCCTCATCTTCATCCTCATCCTCATGCTCATCCTCATCCTCATCCTCATCCTCATCCTCCTCTTAATTCTATCTTGATCCTCATTCTCATCCGCATGCCGATCCTCATCCTCATCCTCATTTTATCCTCATCGTCATCAGATCTTCATCCTTATCCTCTTCCTCATCCTCTTTCCTAATCAACATCCTCATCCTATCCTATCCTCATCGTCATCCTCGTCCTCATCCACATCCTATCCTCATCCTCATTCTCGTCCTCATCGTATCGTAATCATCATCCTCATCCTCCTCCTCATACTATCCTCATGCTCATCCTATCCTCATCCTCATCCTATCCTCATCCTCATTCTTGTCCTCATCATATCCTCATCCTTCTTCTTATCCAAATCCTATCCTCATCCTCATTCTTGTCCTCATCCTCCTCCTTCTCCTCATCCTGATCCACTTATCCTCCTCATCCTCATCCTCTTCCACATTCTCATCCTCATCCTCATCCTATCCTCATCCTCCTCCAATCCTCATCCTCATCCTCATACACATCCTATCCTATTCCTCATCCCCATCCTCATCTATCCTCATCCTCGTCCTCATCCACATCCTATCCTCATCGTCATTCTTGTCCTCATCCTATCCTCAACCTCATCCTATCCTTATCCTCATTCTCGTCCTTGTCCTATCCTTTTCCTTATCCTCATCCTAATCTCATCCTCATCCTCCTCCTCATCCTATCCTCATTGTCATCCTCATCTGTCCCCATCCTCATCCTCATCTATCCCCATCCTCGTCTTCATCAATAACCTATCCTCATCGTCATTCTCGTCCTCATCCTATCCTCATGCTCATCTTCCTCATCCTCATCCACATCCTCTTCATCATCCTCATCCTCATCCTATGCTCATCCTCATCCTTATCCTCATCCTCATCCACATCCTCATCCTTATCCTCATCCTCATCCGTATCCTCATCTGCATCCTCATCCACTTCCTATCCTCATCCTAGTCCTAATCCACATCCTATTCTCATCCTCATTCCCATTCTCATCCACATCCTATGCTCATCCTCATCCTTATCTTCATCCTATCTTCATCCTCATCTTATCCTCCTCCTCGTCCTTATCCTCATCCTCCTCCTATCCTCATCGTCGTCCGCATCCACATCCTATCCTCATCCTCATTCTCATTCGATCCTCATCCTCATCCTCTTCTTCATCATCATCCTGTTCCTCATCCTCATCCTCATCCTCATCTAATCCTCATCCTATCCTCATTCACGTGCTCGTGCTCATCCTATCCTCTTCCTCTTCCTCATCCTCATCCTCCTCCTCATCCTATCCTCATCCTCATCCTAATCCTATCCTCATCCTCTTCCTTATCCTCATCCTCATCCTTGTCCTCTTCCCCAACCTCATCCCCATCCTATTCTCATCCTCGTCCTAATCCTCATCCCCATCCTATTCTCATTCTCATCCTATCCTCATCCTCATCCTTATCCTCATCCTGTCTTCATCCTCCTATTATCCTCCTCCTCGTCCTCATCCTTATCCACATCCTATCCTCATCCTCATCATCTTCTTCATCATCATGCACTTCCTCATCCTCATCCTAATCATATCCTAATCCTCATCCTCTTCCGCATCCAATCCTCATCCTCATCCTTATCCTCATCCTATCCTCATCCTCATCCTATTATCGTCCTCGTCCTCATCGTCATCCTCTTCCTCATCCTCATCGTCATCCTCTTCCTCATCCTCATCCTATCCTCATCCTCATCCTCATCCACTTCCTCATCCTCATCCTGCAGCGTGCTCTTCATCCTCATCCTCATCCGCATCCTCCTCTTCATCCTCATCCTCTTCCTCCTCCTCATCCTCTTCCTCATCCTCATCCCCATCCAATCCCCGTCCTCGTCCTAATCCACATCCTATTCTCATCCTCATCCTATCCTCATTCTCATCCTCATCCTTATCCTCATCCTATCTTCATCCTCATCATATCCTCCTCCTCGTCCTCATCCTAATCCTCCTCCTATCCTCATCCTCGTCCTCATCCACATCCTATCCTCATCCTCATCCTCATCCTCATCCGCATCCTCATCCTCATCCTCTTCCTCATCCTCATCCTCATCCTCATCCTCATCTTATCCTCATCCTATCCTCATCCTCTTGCTCATCCTCTTCCTCATCCTCATCCTCATCCACTTCCTATCCTCATCCTCGTCCTAATCCACATCCTATCCTCATCCTCATCCTCATTCTCATTCTCATCCACATTCTATGCTCATCCTCATCCTTATCTTCATCCTATCTTCATCCTCATCTTATCCTCATCCTCGTCCTCGTCCTCATCCTCCTCCTATCCTCATCGTCGTCCTCATCCACATCCTATCCTCATCCTCATTCTCATCCGCATCCTCATCCTCATCCTCATCTTCATCATCATCCTGTTCCTCATCCTCATCCTCATCTAATCCTTATCTTATCCTCATCCATATGCTCGTGCTTATCCTATCCTCTTCCTCATCCTCATCCTCCTCCTCATCCTCATCCTCATCCTTATCCTCTTCCCAACCTCATCCCCATCCTATCCTCATCCTCACCCTAATCCACATCCTATTCTCATCCTAATCCTATCCTCATCCTCATCCTATCTTCAACCTCCTCTTATCCTCCTCCTCGTCCTCATCCTCATCCACATCATATCCTCATCCTCATCCTCATCCTCTTCTTCATCATCATGCTCTTCCTCATCCTCATTTTCATCCTATCCTCATCCTCATCCTCATCCTCGTCCTCATCCAATCCTCATCCTCATCCTATCCTCATCCTCATCCTATTATCATCCTCGTCCTCATCGTCATCCTCTTCCTCATCCTCATCCAATCCTCACCCTCATCCTCATCCACTTCCTCATCCTCATCCTATCCTCATCCTCATACTGACCCTCATCCTATCCTCATCCTCATCCTATCATCATTCTCATCCTCATCCTATCCTCATCCTTATCCTCCTCCTCCTCCTCATCCCATCGTCATCCTCATCCTATCTCCATCCTCATCTTATCGTCCACCTCGTCCTCATCTTCATCTTCCTCCAATGCTGATCCTCATCGTCATCCTCTTCCTCATCCTATCCTCATTCTCATCCTTATCCTATCCTAATCCTCATCCTATCCTCATCCTCATCCTATCCTCATCCTCATAGTTATCCTCATCCTATCCTCATCCTCATCCTCATCCTCCTCCTCATCCTATCGTAATCCTCATCATATCCAGCTCCTCGTCTTTGTCCTCATCCTCATCCTATCCTTATCCTCATCGCCATCCTCATCATCATCCTCATCCTCATCCTCATCCTCATCCTCATCCTCATCCTCATCCTCATCCTCATCCTCATCCTCATCCTCATCCTCATCCTCAT
>NW_017715952.1:0-544 GCF_001865875.1 Lupinus angustifolius
TCCTCATCCTCATCCTATCCTCATCCTCATGCTTGTGCTCATCCTATCCTCATCCTCCCTCTTATCCTATCCTCATCCTCTTCCTCATCCTCATCCTATCCTCATCCTGGACCTAATCCACATCCTATTCTCATCCTCATCCTATCCTCATCCTCATCCTCATCCTTTTCCTCATCCACATCCTCATCCTATCCTCATCCTCATCCTCGTCCTCATCCTCATCCCCATCCTTATCCTCATCCTATCTTCAACCTAATCTTATCTTCCTCCTTGTCCTCATCCTCATCCTCTTCCTATCCTCATCCTTGTCCTCATTCTCATCCTCATCCCCATCCTCATCCTTATCCTCATCCTATCTTCAGCCTCATCTTGTCTTCCTCCTTGTCCTCATCCTCATCCTCCTCCTATCCTCATCCTCGTCCTAATCCATATCCTTTCCTCATACTCATCCTCATCCGCGTCCTCATCCTCATCCTCTTCTTCATCATCATCCTCTTCCTCATCCTCATCCTCATCCTCCTCCTCATCCTATCCTCATCCTCAT
>NW_017715953.1:0-749 GCF_001865875.1 Lupinus angustifolius
CTCCTCGTCCTCATCCTATGCTTATCCTCATCCTCATCCGCATCCGCATCGTCATCCGCATCGTCATCTTCATTCGAATGCTATCCTCATCCTCATCCTCATCCTCCTCCTCATCCTATCGTCATCCACATCCTCATCCTAATCCTATCCTCTTCCTCTTCCTCATCCACATCTTCATCCAATCCTCGTCCTCGTCCTATTCCACATCCTATTCTCATCCTCATTCTCGTCGTCATCCTACCCTCATCCTCATCCTCATCCTTATCCTCATCCTATCTTCGTCCTCATCTTATCGTCCTCCTCGTCCTCATCCTCATCCTCCTCCTATCCTCATCCTCATCCTCATCCACATCGTATCCTCATCCGCATCCTCTTCCTCATCCTCTTCCTCATCCTCATGTTATCCTCATCCTATCCTCATCCTCATCCTCATCCTCATTCACTTCCTCTCCTCATGCTCGGCCTAATCCACATCCTATTCTCATCCTTATTCTCATCCTCATCCTATCCTCATCCTCATCCTCATCCTTATCCTCATCCTATCTTCATCCTCCTCTTAACTTCCTCCTCATCCTCATCCTCATCCTCGTCCTCATCTATATCCTATCCTCATGCTCATCCTCATTCGCGTCCTCATCCTCATTCGCGTCCTCATCCTCATCCTCATCCTCATCCTCATCCTCATCCTCTTCTTCATCATCTTCCTCATCCACATCCTCATCCTCATCCTATCCTCATCCTCATCCTGT
>NW_017715954.1:0-1673 GCF_001865875.1 Lupinus angustifolius
TCTCATCCTCATCCTATCCTCATCCTCATCCTCATCCTTATCCTCATCCTATCTTCATCTTCATCCTATCCACCTCCTCATCCTCATCCTATCCGTATCCTCATCCTCATCCTCCTCCGCATTCTTATCTTCATTCTCATCCACATCCTCATCCTCTTCCTCATCCTCATCCTATCCTCATCCTCTTGCTCGTCGTCATCCTATCCTCTTCCTCTTCCTCATACTCATCCGCCTCCTCATCCTACCATTCTCCTCATCCTCAACCTCCTCCTCATCCTACCATCATCCTAATCCTATCCTCATTCTCATCCTCATCCTATCCTCATCCTCATCCTAATCCACATCCTACTCTCATCCTCATCCTTTTCTTCATCATCATCCTCATCCTATCCTCATCCTCATCGTCATCCTATCCTCATCGTCATCCTCTTCCTCTTCCTATCCTCATCCTCATCCTTATCCTCATCCACATCCTCATCCTAATCCTATCCTCATCCTCTTCCTCTTCCTCTTCCTCATCCTCATCCTCTTCCTCTTCCTCTTCCTCATCCTCATCCTCTTCCTCTTCCTATCCTCATCCTCATCCTAATCCACATCCTACTCTCATCCTCATCCTTTTCTTCATCATCATCCTCATCCTATCCTCATCCTCATCCTTATCCTCATCATATCTTCATCCTCATTTTATCCTCCTCCTCGTCCTCATCCTCCTCATATCCTCATCCTCGTCCTCATCCACATCCTATCCTCATCCGCATCCTCATCCTGATCTTCTTCCTCATCCTCATGTTATCCTCATCCTATCCTCGTCCTCATCCTCATCTTCTTCCTCATCCTCATCCTCATCCTCATCCTCATCGACTTCCTCTCCTCATCCTCGTCCTATTCCACATCCTATTCTAATCCTCATTCTCATCCTCATCCTATCCTCGTCTTCATCCTCATCCTCCTCCAATCCTCATCCTCGTCCACATCTATATCCTATCCTCATGCTCATCCTCATTCCCGTCCTCATCCTCATCCTCTTCTTCATCATCATCCTCATCCTCATCCTCATCCTCATCCTCATCCTATCCTCATCCTCATCCCATCCTCATCCTCGTCCTCTTCCACATCCTCATCCTCATCTAATCCTCATCCTATCATCATCCTCATCCTCATCCTCTTCCTCATCCTCATCCTCATCCACATACTCATTCTCATCCTCATCCAATTCTCATCCTCTTCCTCATCCTCATTCTACTCCTCATCCTATCCTCATCCTCATCCTCATTCTCGTCCTCATTTTTGTCCTCATCCTATCTTCATCGTCATCCTATCCTCATCCCCATGCTCGTCCTCGTCCTATGCTCTTCCTCATCCTCCTCCTCATCCTATCCTCATCCTCATTCGCATCCTAATCCTATCCTCATCCTCATCCTCATCGTAATCCTATCCTCTTCATCTTCCTCATCCTCATCCTCATCCTCATCCTCATCCTCATCCTCATCCTCATCCTATCCTCATCCTTCGCCTCATCTTTTCCTCATCCTCATCCTAATCCACATCCTATTCTCATCCTCATTCTCATCCTCATCCTATCCTCATCCTATCTTGATCCTCATCTTATCCTCATCCTCGACCTCCTCCTCATTCTCCTCCTATACTCATCCTCGTCCTCATCCACATCCTAT
>NW_017715955.1:0-1228 GCF_001865875.1 Lupinus angustifolius
TCATCCTCATCCTCATCCTCATCCTCATCCTCATCCTCATCCTCATCCTCATCCTCATCCTCATCCTCATCCTCATCCTCATCCTATCTTCATCCTCATCGTATCGTCCTCCTCGTCCTCATCCTCGTCCTCATCTGTATCCTATCCTCATCTTCATCCTCATCCTCATCCGCATCTTCATCCTCGTCCTCTTCCTCATCCTCATCATCTTGCTCATCCTCATCCTCCTGCTCCTCCTCATCCTTATCCTTATCTTCATCCTCATCCTCATCCTCATCCTCATCCTCATCCTCATCCTCATCCTCATCCTCATCCTCATCCTCACCTCATCCTCATCCTCTTCCTCATCCTATCCTTATGCTCATCCAAATCCTCATCTTCGTCCTCATCCACATCCTATTTTCATCCTCATTCTCATCCTCATCCTATCCTCATCCTCATCCTCATCCTCATCCTTATCCTCATCCTATCTTCATCCTCATCCTATCCACCTCCTCGTCCTCATCCTCATCCTCATCATATCCATATCCTCATCCTCATCCTCATCCGCATCCTCATCCGCATCCTCATCTTCATTCTCATCCACATCCTCATCCTCTTCCTCATCCTCATCTCGTCCTCATCCTATACTCTTCCTCTTCCTCTTCCTCATCCTCCTCCTCATCCTACCATCCTCCTCATCTGATGTGAACCTCTTGGGTAAAAGGCTCTTGAAACGATCTATCTTGGTTGGTGTATGGCCTAGGCTCACGGTTGAGTTAAGCCTTTGAGATATGCAGCGGAAATAACTTGTGTTTTGGATAAAAGAAGATGGAAAAGAGATGAGGTGAGGCGCCACAAACAATTCAGTTGTTTGATAAGCCAAGTGATGCTCGCCACAAGAACTTGGTTCTTGATAAGAACTTTTAATCTTGGTTCAGCCAAGAAGGTTTGGAGAATACTCTCACAAGGATATAATCCTCTTTGATTCACAACGGAATACAATTTAGTTTGAGTCAAAGTTGTTTATTTCTCAACATAGAACATTACATATATAGGCAAGCCATCAAGGCTCCCTCGGTTGGAAACTAAGGGTGCATGCCTTGCACGTTTATATTGGATACTAAATAAGCAATGAATCTACTCCTAATCTAGACTAAATTCGAGTAGTAAAAGAATTGGCACATGTGCCTTATTACAATTGAAAACAAACTTAATGACTAGGCCAATTGACTTTCAATGCCACGGT
>NW_017715956.1:0-3031 GCF_001865875.1 Lupinus angustifolius
GATGAGCATGGGATTCCCCTCAACCTTAAGTGCACGGCTTTTTCATTAAGTGAAATGGTTAAGAGAGTTGAAGGCTCCTTAATGCTCACGAGCAAGTCTTGATGAGTCTTCATAGGATTCTTCCAATTTGGCACATGGCAAATGTGCGTTTATGCCTTGTTAATGCTCCTCGGTTCCACTTGAATGTTGGCATAGGATTCCTTGGACAAGGAATGAATTTCCCACGGCTATGTGTAGCTGAAGAGCTCAATAAATATCATAGGATTCCGTTGGGATGAGTGGGTAGGCTACCAACGGCTAAGTCATGTGCATAAAGCACCTTTAATGCACCAATAAAGGCTCAAACGACCATATGCAATTTCCACACGAGCAACTATGCTCTAATGGTCATAAAACTGACTTAGGATGCCTCTGAATGAATTGTGCTCAGGTGGTTTTAGCTCCAACGGTCCAAACATTGCCTTAAAGCTCCATAAATGCTCCTTTAAGCCTCTCCACGGTCATGTTGAAGATTCCCTCGAACAAATGTCTTCCAACGACCATATTAGACTCTAATTACCTGCCAAATAATATTAGACAATGTTAGAATAAGTTTGGTTCACGAAAATATTAAGTTGGTCCAAGCATTAAAATGTCGACTACACTTTTAAGCTTGTTTTAACTACTCATGAGTCAAATTTTATTCTGGTCAATTTTTATGGGCAGATTTAATACAACTAGGCTTAAACTAATTAAACTAAGTGTTATGCAAAAGTTAGCCCACACATTTATTATAGAAATTAAAATGACTCAATACTAATTAAATTGACTAGGCCTGACTCGGTCAGGCCACGCCCAGCGCCTGATGCAGCATGCTACGCGCATGCGCCTCCGTCAGATTTCCTGGCCAGGCCAGTCTGGCCCAGCACCTGGTGCATCACTATGCGCACCAAGTTCCCCAACCCGGTCAGGGTTGTCTCGGTCAGGAATGAGGCCTGATGCGTCTGGCTCCGTGCGAGGGCCATTTTTGGCGCCTTGCCCAGAACTGTGGCCTGAGTCCTGCGCATGGCCTGGTCCATCCTTGGCTCGGTCAGAGCCATGGACCAAGATGCTAGTGAGCATCTTTACACCCCCTTGGGCTATCTTTGGCTCACCATCATGGATCAACATTATGAGTTGTCCAAGGGTATTTTGAACCCTTTTTGCCCGAGCCCTAGTCATAAGGCCACTCATGCCTTCAAGACCACCAAGATCAAGTCTAGGCTCTTTGAGGTAGATTAGGCTCATTGAGGATCATATCATCATCCTCATCCTCATCCTACCATCATCCACATCCTCATCCTAATCCTATCCTCATTCTCATTCTCATCCTCATTCTATCCTCATCCTCGTCCTAATCCACATCCTATTCTCATCCTCATCCTCTTCTTCATCATCATCCTCTTCCTCATCCTCATCATCTTCCTCATCCTATCCTCATCCTCATCGTCATCCTATCCTCATCCTCATCCTCTTCCTTTTCCTATCCTCATCCTCATCCTTATCCTCATCCTAAACCTATCCTCATCCTCTTACTCATCCTCATCCTCATCCTCATCCAATCCTCATTCTCGTCCTAATCCACATCCTATTCTCATCCTCATCCTCTTCTTCATCATCATCCTCTTCCTCATCCTCATCATCTTCCTCATCCTATCCTCATCCTCATCGTCATCCTATCCTCATCCTCATCCTCTTCCTTTTCCTATCCTCATCCTCATCCTTATCCTCATCCTAAACCTATCCTCATCCTCTTACTCATCCTCATCCTCATCCTCATCCAATCCTCATTCTCGTCCTAATCCACATCCTATTCTCATCCTCATCCTCTTCTTCATCATCATCCTCTTCCTCATCCTCATCATCTTCCTCATCCTATCCTCATCCTCATCGTCATCCTATCCTCATCCTCATCCTCTTCCTTTTCCTATCCTCATCCTCATCCTTATCCTCATCCTAAACCTATCCTCATCCTCTTACTCATCCTCATCCTCATCCTCATCCAATCCTCATTCTCGTCCTAATCCACATCCTATTCTCATCCTCATCCTCTTCTTCATCATCATCCTCTTCCTCATCCTCATCATCTTCCTCATCCTATCCTCATCCTCATCGTCATCCTATCCTCATCCTCATCCTCTTCCTTTTCCTATCCTCATCCTCATCCTTATCCTCATCCTAAACCTATCCTCATCCTCTTACTCATCCTCATCCTCATCCTCATCCAATCCTCATTCTCGTCCTAATCCACATCCTATTCTCATCCTCATCCTCTTCTTCATCATCATCCTCTTCCTCATCCTCATCATCTTCCTCATCCTATCCTCATCCTCATCGTCATCCTATCCTCTGTCGTCATCCACATCCTCATCCTCATTCTCGTCCTCATCCTATCCTCATCCTCATCCTATCCTCATCCCCATGCTAGTCCTCATCCTATGCTCTTCCTCTTCCTCATCATCATCCTCCTCCTCATCCTATCCTCATCCTCATCCGCATCCTAATCCTATCCTCATTCTCATCCTCATCCTCATCCAATCCTCTTCCTCTTCCTCATCCTCATCCTCATCCTCCTCCTCATCCTATCCTCATCCTCATCCTCATCCCTCATTATCATCCTCATCCTATCCTCATCATATCTTCATCCTCATCTTATCCTCGTCCTCGTCCTCATCCTCATCCTCCTCTTATACTCATCCTCGTCCTCATCCACATCCTATCCTCATCCTCATCCTCATTCTCATCCGCATCCTCATCCTCATCCTCTTCCTCTTGCTCATCCTCATCCTCATACACTACCTAATCCACAGTTTATTCTCATCCTCCTTCTCATCCTCATCCTATCCTCATCCTCATGCTCATCCTCATCCTTATCCTCATCCTATCTTCATCCTCATCTTCATCCTCTTCCTCGTCGTCCTCCTCATCCTCCTCCTATCCTCCTCCTCCTCCTCATCCTCGTCCTATCCTCATCCTTATCCTCATCCTCATCCACATCCTCATCCTAATCCTA
>NW_017715957.1:0-1278 GCF_001865875.1 Lupinus angustifolius
TCCTATCCTCATCCTCGTCCTCATCCACATCCTATCCTCATCCGCATCCTCATCCTCTTCCTCATCCTCTTCCTCTTCCTCATCCTCATTTTATCCTCATCCTATTCTCATCCTCATCCTTATCTTCTTCCTCATCCTCATCCTCATCGACTTCCTCTCCTCATCCTCGTCCTAATCCACATCCTGTTCTTATCCTCATTCTCATCCTCATCCAATCCTCATCCTCATCCTCATCCTTATCCTCATCCTATCTTCATCCTCATCTTATCTTCCTCCTCGTCCTCATCCTCATCCTTCTCCAATCCTCTTCCTCGTCCTCATCTATATCCTATCCTCATTCTCATCCTCATTCACGTCCTCATCCTCATCCTTTTCATCATCACCCTCATCCTCATTCTCATCCTCATCCTTATCCTGTCCTCATCCTCATCCCATCCTCATCCTCGTCCTCGTCCACAACCTCATCCTCATCTAATCCTCATCCTATCATCATCCTCATCCTCATCCTCTTCCTCATCCTCATCCTCTCCTCATCGTCATCCACTTCCTCATCCTCATCCTCATCCTATCCTCATCCTCATCCTATCCTTATCCTTATCCTTATCCTATCCTCATCCTTGTCGTCATCCACATCCTCATCCTCTTTGTCGTCCTCATTTTCGTCCTCATCCTATCCTTATCCTCATCCTATCGTCATCCCCATGCTAGTCCTCATCCTATGCTCTTCCTCTTCCTCATCATCATCCTCCACCTCATCCTATCCTCATCCTCATCCGCATCCTAATCCTATCCTCATTCTCATCCTCATCCTAATCCAATCCTCTTCCTCATCTTCATCCTCATCCTATCCTCATCCTCCTCCTCATCCTATCCTCATCCTCATCCTAATCCACATCCTATCCTCATCCTCATTATCATCCTCATCCTATCCTCATCATATCTTCATCCTCATCTTATCCTCGTCCTCGTCCTCATCCTCATCCTCCTCTTATACTCATCCTCGTCCTCATCCACATCCTATCCTCATCCTCATCCTCATTCTCATCCGCATCCTCATCCTCATCCTCTTCCTCTTGCTCATCCTCATCCTCATACACTACCTAATCCACAGTTTATTCTCATCCTCCTTCTCATCCTCATCCTATCCTCATCCTCATCCTTATCCTCATCCTATCTTCATCCTAATCTTCATCCTCTTCCTCGTCGTCCTCCTCATCCTCCTCCTATCCTCCTCCTCCTCCTCATCCTCATCCTATCCTCATCCTTATCCTCATCCTC
>NW_017715958.1:0-299 GCF_001865875.1 Lupinus angustifolius
TCATCCGCATCCTCATCCTCGTCCTCATCCTCATCCTCTTCCTCATCCTCATCCTCCTCCTCCTCGTCCTCCTCCACATCCTCATCTTCATCTTCATACTCATCCTCATCCTCATCCTCATCGTCATCCTATGCTCATCCTCATCCTCTTCCTCTTCTTATCCTCATCCTCATCCTTTTCCTCATCCTATCCTCATCCTCGTCCTCTTCCACATCCTATTTTCATCCTCATTCTCATCCACATCCTATCCTCATCCTCATCCTCTTCCTCATCCTCATCTTATCCTCATCCTCATCCTC
>NW_017715959.1:0-1450 GCF_001865875.1 Lupinus angustifolius
ATCCTCATCCTCATCCTCATCCTTATCCTCATCCTCATCCTATCCTCATCCTCATCCTCTTCCTCTTCCTATGCTTATCCTCATCCTTATCCTTATCCTATCCTCATCTTATCCTCATCCTCGTCCTCATCCTCATCCTCATCATCTACCTCATCCTCTTCCTCATCCTCATCCTCATCCTCTTCCTCATCCTCATCCTCGTCCTCATCCTCATCCTCTTCTTCATCATCATCCTATTCCTCATCCTCATCCTCATCCTCATCCCCATTATCTTCCTCTTCCTATCCTCATCCTCATCGTCATCCTATCCTCATCCTCATCCTCTTCCTCTTCCTTTACTCATCCTCATTCTTTTCCTCATCCTATCCAAATCCTCATCCTATCCTCATCCTCGTCCTCATCCACATCCTCATCCTCATCTAATCCTCATCCTCTTCCTCATCCTCATCCTCATCCTATCCTCATCATCATCTTCATCCTATCCTCATCCCGATGAACGTCCTCATCCTATGCTCTTCCTCTTTCTCATCCTGATCCTCCTCCTCATCCTATCCTCATCCTAATCCTATCCTCATCCTCTTCCTCATCCTCATCCTCATCCTATCGATCCTCATCCTCGTCCTAATCCCCCATATTTTAATCCTCATCCTATCCTCATCCTCATCCTTATCCTCATCCTATCTTCATCCTCATCTTATCCTCCTCCTCGTCCTCATCCTCATCCTATTCCTATCCTCATCCTTGTCCTCATCCACATTCTATCCTCATCCTCAACCTCATCATCTACCTCTTCCTCTTCCTCTTCCTCTTCCTCATCCTCATTGTATCCTCATCCTATCCTCATCCCCATCCTCTTCGTCATCCACATCTTCATTATATCCTCATCCTCATGCTATTCTCATCCTCCTCCTAATCCACATCCTATTCTCATCCTCGTCCAAATCCACATCGTATTCCTATCCTCATCCTCTTCTTCATCATCATCCTCTTCCTCATCCTTATCCTCATCCTCATCCTATTCTCATCCTCATCCTCTTCCTCATCCTCATTCTACTCCCCATCCTATCCTCATCAACATTCTCGTTCTCATCCTATCCTCATCCTCGTCATAATCGACATCCTATCCTCATCCTCATTATCATCCTAATCCTATCCTCATCCTCATCCTCGTCCTCATGCTCTTCATCTTCCTATGCTCATCCTCATCCTTTTCCTCATCCTACCCTCATCCCCGTCCTCATCCACATCCTATTTTCATCCTCATTCTCATCCACATCTTATCCTCATCCTCTTCCTCATCCTCATCCTATCCTCATCGTCATCCTCATCAACTTCCTCATCCTCATCCTCATCCTATCCTCATCCTCATCCGCATCCTCATCCACTTTCTATCCTCATCCTCGTCCTAATCCACATCCTATTCTCATCCTCATTCTCATCCTCATCCTAT
>NW_017715960.1:0-960 GCF_001865875.1 Lupinus angustifolius
TTCCTCATCCTCATCCTCATCCTCATCCTCATCCTCATCCTCATCCTCTTCCTCATCCTCATCCTCATCCTATCCTCATCCACATCCTCCTCCTCTTCCTATACTCATCCTCATCCTACCCTCATCCTCATCCTATCCCCATTCTCGTCCTAATCCACATCCTATTCTCATCCTCATCCTTTTCTTCATCATCATCCTCTTCCTCATCCTCATCCTCATCCTATCCTCATCCCCATCCTCTTCCTGTTCCTATCCTCATCCTCATCTAATCCTCATCCTATCCTCATCCTCTTCCTCATCCTCAACCTCATCCTCATCCTATCCTCATCACCATCTTCATCCTATCCTCATCCCGATGAACATCCTCATCCTATGCTCTTCCTCTTTCTCATCCTCATCCTCCTCCTCATCCTATCCTCATCCTCATCCTCATCCTAATCCTATCCTCATCCTCTTCCTCATCCTCATCCTCATCATATCATCGTCCTCATCCTATGCTCATCCTCATCCGAATCCCCCATATTTTAATCCTCATCCTATCCTCATCCTCATCCTTATCCTCATCCTATCTTCATCCTCATCCTATCTTCCTCCTCGTCCTCATCCTCATCCTATTCCTATCCTCATTCTTGTCCTCATCCAAATTCTATCCTTATCCTCATCCTCAACCTCATCATCTACCTCATCCTCTTCCTCTTCCTCTTCCTCATCCTCATCGTATCCTCATCCTATCCTCGTCCCCATCCTCTTCATCATCATCATCCTAATCCTATCCTCACACTCATCCTCATCCTAATCTCATCCTCGTCCTAATCCACATCCTATTCTCATCCTCGTCCTAATCCACATCGTATTCTCATCCTTATCCTCTTCTTCATCATCATCCTCTTCCTCATCCTCATCCTCATCCTCATCCTATCCTCATCCTCATCCTCTTCCTCTTCCTATCCTTATCCTCAT
>NW_017715961.1:0-502 GCF_001865875.1 Lupinus angustifolius
TCTTATCCTCATCCTCATCCTCATCCTCATCCTCATCCTTTTCCTCATCCACATCCTCATCCTACCCTCATCCTCGTCCTCATCCACATCCTATTTTCATCCTCATTCTCATCCACATCCTATCTTCATCCTCATCCTCATCCTCTTCCTCATCCTCATCCTATCCTCATCCTCATCCTCATCCACTTCCTCATCCTCATCCTCATCCTCATCCTATCCTCATCCTCATCCTCATCCTCATCCACTTTCTATCCTCATCCTCGTCCTAATCCACATCCTATTCTCATCCTCATTCTCATCCCAATCCTATCCTCATTTTCATCCTCATCCTCGTCCTTATCCTCATCCTCATCCTTATCCTCATCCTATCTACATCCTCATCTTATCCTCCTCCTCATCCTCCTTCTATCCTCATCCTCGTCCTCATCCACATCCTATCCCCGTCCTCATTCTTGTCCTAATCTTGTCCTCATCCTCATCCTCGTCCTCATCCTATCCCCAT
>NW_017715962.1:0-1746 GCF_001865875.1 Lupinus angustifolius
TCCTCATCCTAACCTGGTCCTCATCCTCATCCTCATCCTCATGCTCTTCCTCATCCTCATCCTATCCTCATCCTCATCCTCTTCCTATCCTCATCCTCTTCCGCATCCTCATCCTATCCTATCCTCAACCTTTTCCTCATCCTGATCCTCATCCTCATCCTCATCCTGATTCTCATCCTATCCTCATACACATCCTCATCCTATCCTATCCTCAACCTCTTCCTCATCCTCATCCTCATCCTCATCCTCATCCTGATTCTCATCCTATCCTCATACACATCCTCATCTGATCCTATTCCTATCCTCATGATCATCCTCAACCTCTTCGTCATCCACATCCTCATCCTATCCTTATCCTAATCCACATCCTCATCCTCATCCTCATCCTCATCCTCATCCTATCCTCATCCTCATCCTCATCCTATCCTCATCCTATCCTCATCATCATCCTCATCCACTTCCTCATCCTCATCCTATCCTATCCTCATCCATATCCTATCCACATCCTCATTCTTGTACTCATCCTCATCCTCGTCCCATCCTCCTCCTCATCCTCTTTCTCGTCCTCGTCGTATACTCCTCCTCATCTCTTCCTCATCCTCATCTTATCCTCATCGTCATCCTTTCCTCATCCTCATCCACTTCCTCATCCTATCCTAATCCTCATCCTATGCTCATCCTCATCCTCATCCTCATCCTCCTCCTCATCTTCACCCACATCCTCATCCTCATCCTCATCCTATCCTCATCCTCTTCCAGGTCCACATCCTCATCCTCATCCTCATCCTATTCTAATCATCATCCTCATACACATCCTCATCATCAATATCGTCCTCATCCTATCCTCATCCTATCCTCATCGTCATCCTCATCCAACCCTCATCCTCATCCTCATCCTCATCCACTCCTCATCCTCATCCTATCCTCATTCTCAACCTCATCCTCATCCTCGTCCTGTTCCTCATCCTCATCCTCATCCTATCCTCAACCTCATCCTCTTCCTATCCCCATCCTATCCTCATCCTCATCCTATCGTCATCGTCGTCCTCATCCTCATCCACTTCTTCATCCTATCCTAATCCTCATCCTATGCTCATCCTCATTCTCGTCAACATCCTCATCCTCAACATCGTCCTCATCCTGTCCTCCTCCTCATCCTATCCTAATACTCTTCCTCATCCAATCCTCATCCTCATCCTCATCCTCATCCTCATCCTCACCCTCATCCTCATCCTCATCCTCTTCCTCATGCTCATCCTCATCCTATCCTCATCCTCTTCCTCATGCTCATCCTCTTCCTCATGGTCATCCTCATCCTATCCTCATCCTCATCCTCATCCCATCCTCATCCTCATTATGCTCCTCATCCTCATCCTCATCCTCATCTTATCCTCATCCTCATCCTCATCCTCATCATCTTCCTCAACCTCTTCCTCATCCTCATCCTCATCCTCATCCTCATCCTCATCCTGATTCTCATCCTTTCCTCATACTCATCCTCATCCTATCCCCATTCTTGTACTCATCCTCATCCTCGTCCCATCCTCATCCTCATCATCAGCCTATGCTCATCCTCATTCTCGTCCTCATCGTATCCTAATCCCCATCCTCATCCTTTTCGTCATTCTCATCCTATCCTCATACTCATTCTTATACTCATCCTCTTCCTCATCCTATCCTCAACCTATCCCCATCCTCATCCTCTTCCTATTCCACATCCTCATCCTATCCTTATCCTCATCCTCA
>NW_017715963.1:0-5681 GCF_001865875.1 Lupinus angustifolius
CCTCATCCTATCCTCATCCTCATCCTATCCTCATCCTCATCCTCATTCTCATCATGTTCCTCATCCTCATCCTCATCTTATCCTCGTACTCATGCTCTCCTCATCCTCATCCTCATCCTCATCCTCATCCACATCCATCCTCATCCTCATCCTCCTGCTCGTCCTTCACGTATCCACATCCTCATCCTCATCCTTATCCTCATCGTCATCCTATCCTCATCCTCTTCCTCATAGCCATCCTCATCCTCATCCTCATGCTATCCTCACGCTCATCCTCATGCTCATCCTAATCCTCATCCACATCCTCATCCTCTTCCACATCCTCATCCTCATCCTCATCCTCACCCTCTGCCTATCCTCATCTTCATCCTCATCCTCATCCTCAACCTCATCCTATCCTCGCCCTCATCCCCATCCTCATCCTCATCCTCATTCGCATCCTCATCCTCATTCTCATCCTCATACCCATCCTCATCCTTATCCTCATCCTTATCCTCATGCTATCCTCATTCTCATCCTCAACCTCAACCTCGTCCTCATCCTCATCCTCATCATCTTACAACTCCTCATCCTCATCCTCTTCCTCATCCTATCCTCATCCTTGTCCTCATCCTCATCCTCCTCCTCCTCCTCCACCTCATCCTCATTCTCTTCCTCATCTTCATCCTCATCCTCGTACTCATCTTATCCTCATGCTTGTCCTATGCTCATCCTCATCCTCTTCCTAGTCCTATCCTCATCCTCATACTCATCCTCATCCTCACCCTCATGTTATCCTCATCCTAATCCTCATCCTCTTCTTCATCCTCATCCTCTCCGTCATCATTTTCCTCTTCCTTATCCTCATCCTCATCCTCATCCTCACCCTCATCCTCATCCTCGTCCTCGTCCTCATCCTCGTCCTCGTCCTCATCCTCGTCCTCGTCCTCATCCTCGTCCTCGTCCTCATCCTCGTCCTCGTCCTCATCCTCGTCCTCGTCCTCATCCTCGTCCTCGTCCTCATCCTCGTCCTCGTCCTCATCCTCGTCCTCGTCCTCATCCTCGTCCTCGTCCTCATCCTCGTCCTCGTCCTCATCCTCGTCCTCGTCCTCATCCTCGTCCTCGTCCTCATCCTCGTCCTCGTCCTCATCCTCGTCCTCGTCCTCATCCTCGTCCTCGTCCTCATCCTCGTCCTCGTCCTCATCCTCGTCCTCGTCCTCATCCTCGTCCTCGTCCTCATCCTCGTCCTCGTCCTCATCCTCGTCCTCGTCCTCATCCTCGTCCTCGTCCTCATCCTCGTCCTCGTCCTCATCCTCGTCCTCGTCCTCATCCTCGTCCTCGTCCTCATCCTCGTCCTCGTCCTCATCCTCGTCCTCGTCCTCATCCTCGTCCTCGTCCTCATCCTCGTCCTCGTCCTCATCCTCGTCCTCGTCCTCATCCTCGTCCTCGTCCTCATCCTCGTCCTCGTCCTCATCCTCGTCCTCGTCCTCATCCTCGTCCTCGTCCTCATCCTCGTCCTCATCCTCATCCTCATTCTCGTCCTCATCCTACCCTCGTCCTCATCCTCATCCTCTTCCTCATGCTCATCCGCATCCTATCGTCATCCTCATCCTAATCCTCATCCTCATCCTCATCCTTTAGTGATCCTCATCCGCATCCTAACCTCACCCTTATCCACATCCTCATCCCATTCTCATCCTCATCCTCATCCTCATCCTTTTCCTTATCCTCATCCTCATCCTCTTCCTCTTCCTCATCCTCATCCTCGTCTTATCCTCATCCTCATCCTCTTCCTCTTCCTCATCCTCATCCTCGTCTTATCCTCATCCTCATCCTCTTCCTCTTCCTCATCCTCATCCTCGTCTTATCCTCATCCTCATCCTCTTCCTCTTCCTCATCCTCATCCTCGTCTTATCCTCATCCTCATCCTCTTCCTCTTCCTCATCCTCATCCTCGTCTTATCCTCATCCTCATCCTCTTCCTCTTCCTCATCCTCATCCTCGTCTTATCCTCATCCTCATCCTCTTCCTCTTCCTCATCCTCATCCTCGTCTTATCCTCATCCTCATCCTCTTCCTCTTCCTCATCCTCATCCTCGTCTTATCCTCATCCTCATCCTCTTCCTCTTCCTCATCCTCATCCTCGTCTTATCCTCATCCTCATCCTCTTCCTCTTCCTCATCCTCATCCTCGTCTTATCCTCATCCTCATCCTCTTCCTCTTCCTCATCCTCATCCTCGTCTTATCCTCATCCTCATCCTCTTCCTCTTCCTCATCCTCATCCTCGTCTTATCCTCATCCTCATCCTCTTCCTCTTCCTCATCCTCATCCTCGTCTTATCCTCATCCTCATCCTCTTCCTCTTCCTCATCCTCATCCTCGTCTTATCCTCATCCTCATCCTCTTCCTCTTCCTCATCCTCATCCTCGTCTTATCCTCATCCTCATCCTCTTCCTCTTCCTCATCCTCATCCTCGTCTTATCCTCATCCTCATCCTCTTCCTCTTCCTCATCCTCATCCTCGTCTTATCCTCATCCTCATCCTCTTCCTCTTCCTCATCCTCATCCTCGTCTTATCCTCATCCTCATCCTCTTCCTCTTCCTCATCCTCATCCTCGTCTTATCCTCATCCTCATCCTCTTCCTCTTCCTCATCCTCATCCTCGTCTTATCCTCATCCTCATCCTCTTCCTCTTCCTCATCCTCATCCTCGTCTTATCCTCATCCTCATCCTCTTCCTCTTCCTCATCCTCATCCTCGTCTTATCCTCATCCTCATCCTCTTCCTCTTCCTCATCCTCATCCTCGTCTTATCCTCATCCTCATCCTCTTCCTCTTCCTCATCCTCATCCTCGTCTTATCCTCATCCTCATCCTCTTCCTCTTCCTCATCCTCATCCTCGTCTTATCCTCATCCTCATCCTCTTCCTCTTCCTCATCCTCATCCTCGTCTTATCCTCATCCTCATCCTCTTCCTCTTCCTCATCCTCATCCTCGTCTTATCCTCATCCTCATCCTCTTCCTCTTCCTCATCCTCATCCTCGTCTTATCCTCATCCTCATCCTCTTCCTCTTCCTCATCCTCATCCTCGTCTTATCCTCATCCTCATCCTCTTCCTCTTCCTCATCCTCATCCTCGTCTTATCCTCATCCTCATCCTCTTCCTCTTCCTCATCCTCATCCTCGTCTTATCCTCATCCTCATCCTCTTCCTCTTCCTCATCCTCATCCTCGTCTTATCCTCATCCTCATCCTCTTCCTCTTCCTCATCCTCATCCTCGTCTTATCCTCATCCTCATCCTCTTCCTCTTCCTCATCCTCATCCTCGTCTTATCCTCATCCTCATCCTCTTCCTCTTCCTCATCCTCATCCTCGTCTTATCCTCATCCTCATCCTCTTCCTCTTCCTCATCCTCATCCTCGTCTTATCCTCATCCTCATCCTCTTCCTCTTCCTCATCCTCATCCTCGTCTTATCCTCATCCTCATCCTCTTCCTCTTCCTCATCCTCATCCTCGTCTTATCCTCATCCTCATCCTCTTCCTCTTCCTCATCCTCATCCTCGTCTTATCCTCATCCTCATCCTCTTCCTCTTCCTCATCCTCATCCTCGTCTTATCCTCATCCTCATCCTCTTCCTCTTCCTCATCCTCATCCTCGTCTTATCCTCATCCTCATCCTCTTCCTCTTCCTCATCCTCATCCTCGTCTTATCCTCATCCTCATCCTCTTCCTCTTCCTCATCCTCATCCTCGTCTTATCCTCATCCTCATCCTCTTCCTCTTCCTCATCCTCATCCTCGTCTTATCCTCATCCTCATCCTCTTCCTCTTCCTCATCCTCATCCTCGTCTTATCCTCATCCTCATCCTCTTCCTCTTCCTCATCCTCATCCTCGTCTTATCCTCATCCTCATCCTCTTCCTCTTCCTCATCCTCATCCTCGTCTTATCCTCATCCTCATCCTCTTCCTCTTCCTCATCCTCATCCTCGTCTTATCCTCATCCTCATCCTCTTCCTCTTCCTCATCCTCATCCTCGTCTTATCCTCATCCTCATCCTCTTCCTCTTCCTCATCCTCATCCTCGTCTTATCCTCATCCTCATCCTCTTCCTCTTCCTCATCCTCATCCTCGTCTTATCCTCATCCTCATCCTCTTCCTCTTCCTCATCCTCATCCTCGTCTTATCCTCATCCTCATCCTCTTCCTCTTCCTCATCCTCATCCTCGTCTTATCCTCATCCTCATCCTCTTCCTCTTCCTCATCCTCATCCTCGTCTTATCCTCATCCTCATCCTCTTCCTCTTCCTCATCCTCATCCTCGTCTTATCCTCATCCTCATCCTCTTCCTCTTCCTCATCCTCATCCTCGTCTTATCCTCATCCTCATCCTCTTCCTCTTCCTCATCCTCATCCTCGTCTTATCCTCATCCTCATCCTCTTCCTCTTCCTCATCCTCATCCTCGTCTTATCCTCATCCTCATCCTCTTCCTCTTCCTCATCCTCATCCTCGTCTTATCCTCATCCTCATCCTCTTCCTCTTCCTCATCCTCATCCTCGTCTTATCCTCATCCTCATCCTCTTCCTCTTCCTCATCCTCATCCTCGTCTTATCCTCATCCTCATCCTCTTCCTCTTCCTCATCCTCATCCTCGTCTTATCCTCATCCTCATCCTCTTCCTCTTCCTCATCCTCATCCTCGTCTTATCCTCATCCTCATCCTCTTCCTCTTCCTCATCCTCATCCTCGTCTTATCCTCATCCTCATCCTCTTCCTCTTCCTCATCCTCATCCTCGTCTTATCCTCATCCTCATCCTCTTCCTCTTCCTCATCCTCATCCTCGTCTTATCCTCATCCTCATCCTCTTCCTCTTCCTCATCCTCATCCTCGTCTTATCCTCATCCTCATCCTCTTCCTCTTCCTCATCCTCATCCTCGTCTTATCCTCATCCTCATCCTCTTCCTCTTCCTCATCCTCATCCTCGTCTTATCCTCATCCTCATCCTCTTCCTCTTCCTCATCCTCATCCTCGTCTTATCCTCATCCTCATCCTCTTCCTCTTCCTCATCCTCATCCTCGTCTTATCCTCATCCTCATCCTCTTCCTCTTCCTCATCCTCATCCTCGTCTTATCCTCATCCTCATCCTCTTCCTCTTCCTCATCCTCATCCTCGTCTTATCCTCATCCTCATCCTCTTCCTCTTCCTCATCCTCATCCTCGTCTTATCCTCATCCTCATCCTCTTCCTCTTCCTCATCCTCATCCTCGTCTTATCCTCATCCTCATCCTCTTCCTCTTCCTCATCCTCATCCTCGTCTTATCCTCATCCTCATCCTCTTCCTCTTCCTCATCCTCATCCTCGTCTTATCCTCATCCTCATCCTCATCCTATCCTCATCCTCATTCTCGTTGTCATCCTATCCTCATCCTAATCCCAATCCTCATCTTATCTTCATCCTCATCCTCGTCCTCATCCTCCTTCTATTCTCATCCTCGTCCTCATCCACATCCTATCCCCATCCTCTTCCTCATCCTCATCCACATTCGCATCCTCATCCTCTTACTCTTCCTCATTCTCATCCTCATCTTATCCTCATCCTCGTCCTCATTCTCTTGCTCATCCTCATTCTCATCCTCATCCCCATCCTCATCCTACTCCTCATCCTATCCTCGTCCTCGTCCTAATCCACATCCTATCCTCATCCTCATCCTCATCCTCTTCCTC
>NW_017715964.1:0-729 GCF_001865875.1 Lupinus angustifolius
TCGCCATCCTCATCCTCATCCTCATCCTATCCTTATCCTTATCCTCATCCTATACTCATCCTCATCTTATCCTAATCTTCATCATCATCCTCATCCTCGTAGTCATTCTATCCTCATCCTATCCTCATCCTATGCTCATCCTCATCCTCATCCTCATCCACTTCCTCATCCTCATCCTTGTCCTATCCTTATCCTCATCCTCATCCTCCTCCTCATCCTCTTCCTCCTCCTCATCCTCATCCTCATCCCCTTCCTCATCCTCATCCTTAACCTATCCTCTTCCTCATCCTCATCCTCATCCTCAACCCCATCCTATCCTCATCCTCATTCTCATCCTCTTCCTCATCCTATCGTCATCCTCATCTAATCCTCATACTCATCTGCATCCCCATCCTTATCCTCATCCTTATCCTCATCCTCATCCTCATACTCATCCTCATCCTCATCCTCATCCTCATCCTCATCCTTATCCACATCCCATCCTCATTCTCATTCTCATCCCCATCCTCTTCCTCATCCTATTCTCATCCTCATCCTCACCCTCGTCCTCATCCTCTTCCTCATCCTCAACCTATCCTCATCCTCATCCTCATACTCATCCTCATCCTCATCCACTCCCTCATCCTCGTCCTCTACTTATCATTATCCTCATCCTCATCCTATACTCATCCTCATCCTATCCTGCTTCTATCCTCATCCCTATCCTCATCCTTATCCTCATCCTCATCC
>NW_017715965.1:0-564 GCF_001865875.1 Lupinus angustifolius
CTCATCCTCATCCTAATCCTATCCTCATCCTCATCCTGATCCTGATCCTCATCCTCATCCTCTTCCTCATCCTATCCCCGTCCTCATCCTCATCCTCATTCTCATCCTGTCTTGGTCCTCATCCTCATCCTATCTTCATCCTCATCCTTATCCTATCCTCATCCTCATCCTATCCTCATCCTCATCCTCATCCTGTCCTCGTCATCATCCTCATCCTATCCTCGTCCTCTCCTCATCCTCATCGACAACGACAACCTCATCCTCATCCTATCCTCAATCTCATCTTATCCTCATTCTCGTCCTCATCATATCCTCATCCTATCCTGATCCTCATTGTCTTCCTCCTCGTTATTCTCATCCTATCCTCGTCCTCGTTGTCTTCCTCCTCGTTCTTCTCATCTTGTCCTCATCCTCATCCTATCCTCATCCTCATCCTATCTTCATCCTCATCCTCTTCCTCAACCTATCCTCTTCCTCTTCCTCATCCTATCCACGTCCTCATCGTCATCCTCATCCTATCCACGTCCTCATCCTCATCCTCATCCTATCCTAATCCTCATCCTA
>NW_017715966.1:0-285 GCF_001865875.1 Lupinus angustifolius
CCTCATCCTCAACCTCATCCTCATCCTCATCCTCATCCTCATCCTCTTCCTCATCCTATCCTCGTCCTCATCCTCATCCTCATCCTCTTCTTATCCTCCTCCTCATCCTCATCCTATCCTCATCCTCATCCTCATCCTATCCTCGTCCTCATCCTCATCAGATCCTTATCCTCGTCCTCATCCTCATCCACTTCCGCATCCTCATCCTATCGTCATCCAGATCCTCATCCTACCCTCATGTTAATCCTCATCCTCTTCCTCATCCTATCTTCGTCCTCATCCTCA
>NW_017715967.1:0-881 GCF_001865875.1 Lupinus angustifolius
ACACAAAGAAATATGAAATTTAAAAAGGGACTTACAAGAACTTGGCATAATGACAGAAATACCAAGCCAAGAATAGAAGAGATGGTCCACAGTTTCATCAATCTGGGCACAGAAAATGCAAAGACTGTCCACCTGAGATTGAAGAATATGCCTCTTATGTAGTTCCACCTTAGTCGCCAATCTCCNATATGAAATTTAAAAAGGGACTTACAAGAACTTGGAATAATGACAGAAATACCAAGCCAAGAATAGAAGTAACCTCATAAACTTATAAGGAGTGAAGAGATGGTCCACAGTTTTATCAATCTGGCCACAAAAAATGCAAAGATTGTCCACCTGAGATTGAAGAATATGCCTCTTATGTAGTTCCACCTTAGTCGCCAATCTCCCCATCAAGAGCTTCCAAACAAAACAACACACCTTCATTGGAGCACAACCAATCCAAACAAGCTTCAGCAACAGATCTGCTTCGGACAGAATTAGATTTAAAGATACTTGATACACAGACTTGATCTCAAAGACCCCTAAGGAGGATAAACTCCATCTCCACTCATCTACAACACTAACCCTACAATATGCTAAATTAAGACTATCCAACAGCCCCTCTCAAGTTCCTCCTCCTAGACAAACAAATTTCTCCTCCAAGGAATCTTCCACATTCATATATCAGAGACCTACCGCAACAAAAAATAGTATAGGGAACCCCTCCAACAAGCAACTATCACCAACCCAAACATCATTTCAGAACTTAACTACCTTCCTATCACCTAAATGCCTTCTAAAATTCGAAAAGAACCAGTTTCGACCAATTCCGTCGATGTTTCCTACCAAGCCAATCCCTTTCCACCACTCGGAGAAAGAGCCAATGCTAGAATTAGGAA
>NW_017715968.1:0-315 GCF_001865875.1 Lupinus angustifolius
TAAAAAGACTTAAAAGGACTTTCCGAGGAGCTCTATATAAGAAGCGAAGATAAATCGGGATGTTGGCCAAGACAACATTTAGAAGGACCAGCCTCCCCTCGAGAGAAATGAACCACTTTCATTCCAAAAATAAAGCTCTTCGAAAGATTTATTTTTAGCCCAGAAACAAGTTCAAAACTACGAATGATACTCTTCATGCACTAGAGATTATCAGTAGTTGGAGTATAAACCAGAATCGTATCATTAGCATACTGCAAATTTGAGACCTCAACTTGGTCACTACCCACCTTAAAACCCTCCAACAAACCCTTATCC
>NW_017715969.1:0-1259 GCF_001865875.1 Lupinus angustifolius
AAATTAAATATGATGATTTGTCTAACTACTTTTTAGTGATATATATTGAAATTTATTTGAAAGTGTATTATAATAAGATTGTAAAATCTGTACATTGACGGTGTAAAGATTTATATACATGCACATTATTATCCACCCTTCATTTGGATTAGTTTTTTTGAAAATCAACAATAATTAAACATTAATGATGGATGATACAATGACAGTATATAAATCTTATACACTATAAGTATATATATCTTTTTCTCTTATAATAAACATGAGAGGAAGTACTGGCCATTGTAGACTTTATTATCTCTTTTCCACGTTACAAATATGTATAATGAAGTCAACACATGTGTTGAAAAATTAACTTTATACATATATTAAAAAATCAAAATATAAAATAGAAAAAGGTAATTTATTTGATATACCTATACGAAGATGTGATGTTAAAGTAAATAGTCATTATTTTAAAGTAAATTAAATCGCGACTTTTTTACTTTCACATTTAGTTTACATATTTTGACAGAAATAATGATTGACAATTTGGGAATAAATAATTATAAGATATTAAACACTTTCAGATAATAATCAATAATTTTCTAAAATAGATACTATTCATAATATAGTCTCTCTAGTCTCATTTATAGGATACTTTTTACTGAAATATACATATCAATATAAGTGAATAATTTTTTAGATGGCACATATCTATTTACAATATTTATTGCCATTTAAAAATAGATATTTAATTAATTGTATTATTGAAGAAAAAAATGTATCAAATCAAAACTATTATAGGGGTAAACTTTGAAAAATAATAAACATTGCATAGAAAAAGTATAGTGTTTTTTTAGAAAAAGGACTATAAAAATCTAGAGATGGTGTCTTATATAATAAGGATCATAGAAAATATTGAATTGTAGGGCCCTATTAAGATCAATCTAGGTAAAATAATAATGTCATTCTTATCTCAATTTGTTACTATAAAAGACATTTTAGTTAACTCAATACTAACCACTTGTTCCTTATTTTATGTCTTATGTGTCTGGGTGTAATAATTCGTCTAAACAAAATTAAATTAATATCAAATTTATATTTTGATTTTAAACTTGTTACCATATTTTTGACACAGAGAATGACACAAAGTGATGCAAGAGATGTTTTTTCGACCAACACTCCCCTACATTCTCCGCCATTATCTATCACATGAGTTGTATTATTTATTTGTCCAATTTAAATTGAAATTTTTGAAATAATTTTTTTCATTCTCTTAA
>NW_017715970.1:0-338 GCF_001865875.1 Lupinus angustifolius
AAACTCAACTTCATGAATAACATATTAAGATATCATGATTTTCTCATGGTGCATGTGGAGAAAAATTGAGAAGATAAAAAGAGAAAGAATACCTTAACTTTCTTTAGGAGAATTAGCGTAAAAATGAGAGGATGAGGTGAGGTATTTATAGGAGAGCCTCACCCTCTTTCAAATCTGAAAATTAATGAGAGACAATCTAGCATTAGGCTAGCTTAGGTGATGTGTCTAATGGTGGTGGAGTGAGGAGATTGGGTGAGTGATTTAGGCGATTATGGAAGCTTTGACTTTGCTTGTTTGACAAGCCATTGACCCATGATGTGATTAATACTCTGAATTGA
>NW_017715971.1:0-3199 GCF_001865875.1 Lupinus angustifolius
TTACCGGGTAACTTCGTCTGGAAATATACGATCTACCGATTTAGGTTTTTTGCCTGAAACGTCTAGACATGAATTTCGAGGTGAAAAATACCTAGAGATGAGTTACGGACAAACTTGGTGTCTATTTTGACTAGAAATAATATTTCGAAGCCAACAGAGAAATCGAAATCCGAGTTATGAAACTCAAAAACTGGGCGAAAACTCGATAAAACGACCCGAAATCGTCTCGAAAACTTTTATTCTCCAAAAATTTTGAAAAAAATAGGGCAAGCAATAATATTAAAATAAAAGACTAAAACTCAACTGAGGTTTTGCCTAAAACTTTACTGATTAATTTCTATAATTAATTCATTAACAACTAATTACTTAATTAAACGTGATCGGAAAAACATGGTGTTACAATCCTCCCCAACTTATAAGACTTTCGTCCTCGAAAATTAAACGTACATTCTAAGAAAACAGATGGGGAAATGATTCCTTCATGTCACTTTCGACCTCCCATGTAGCATCTTCTCCATTCGCCTGACTCCAAATCACCTTAACTAAGGCGATTTCCTTGCCTCGCAGAGTTTTCACACTCCGATCGGCAATTCTCAACGACAAAGTCTCGAAAGTGAGATTATCCTTTAGCTGAATTGAGTCAGGTTCAATGACATGCGACGGGTTACTAATGTATTTTCTGAGTTGGGACACATGGAAGACATTATGTAGGTTTGATAACAAAGGGGGCAAGGCTTTTTGGTAAGCTATCGGTCCGACTTTTCTAATGATTTGGTATTACCCTATGAACCTAGGGGTAAGCTTACGGGATTTAAGCACTCTACCAATGCCAGTTATTGGAACCACCCTCATAAACACATGATCTCCTTCTTTAAAGCTCATATGGATTCTTCTCCTGTCATAATAACTCTTCTGTCTACTTTGTGCAGTCTTCATGTTTTCCCTTATCATTCTAATTTTCTCCATCGTCTGTTGAACCACATCGAGTCCTAACACTAGATTCTTTCCCGCCTCAAACCAACATAGGGGTGTTCTACACTTTTTGCCATAGAGAGCTTCGTATGGCGCCATTCCGATACTGGAATGAAAACTATTATGGTAGGTGAACTCAATCAAATGTAGGTAGTTAGCCCAGCTTCCCGAATGTTCCAACATGCAAGCTCTGAGAAGATCTTCCAATGATTGAATGGTCCTTTCTGATTGACCATCAGTCTGCGGATGGTAGGCTGAACTTATACTCAACTTGGTACCCAAAGTTGTTTGTATACCATTCCAGAACTTCGAGGTGAAGCGCGTGTCTCTATCCGAGATGATATTTGTAGGAATACCATGCAATCAAACACTCTCCTTGATGTATAACTCCACCAACTTCTCCAAAGAGTACTTTATATTGATTGGTAAAAAGTGAGTTATCTTTGTCAAACGATCCACTATTACCCAAACAACATTGTATCCCTTTTGAGTTCATGGAAAACTGCTCCCGAAGTCCATTGAAATGCTATCCCATTTCCAAACCAGGATATTCAAGGGTTCAAGTTCTCCACCGGATCCCTTGTGCTTAATTTTCGCTTTCTGGCACACCAAGCAGCGTGAGACATACTCCGCTACATCCTTCTTCATACCAGACCACCAAAACATCTTCTTCAGGTCTTGATACATCTTAGTAGCTCCAGGATGAATAGTTAGATTGCTTTTATGAGCTTCGTCCAATACAAAGACTCAATTCTTGCATTTGAGTACTTCGTCAGTTCCTTCCTAAAATTCTGAGCTTTTCCTTTAGCCAACAAGACTCTCTTCTCTTGCAGTTCTAGATCTAAACCTTGCAAACCCTTCAGTTGTTCCAAAAACGCATTCGTTACGGTAAGCATACCTAAAGTCAAACTTTTAGGTCTTACTTGAACCGCGAGACTTAAATCCCTGAAATCCTCTATCAATCCCATTTCTTTGACCATCATGGTTGCCATATGCAGAGACTTTCTACTCAAGGCATCAACCACCATGTTAGCTTTTTTAGGGTGGTACTGAAGATCAAAATCGTAGTCCTTGAGGAATTCCATCCTCGTCTTTGCCTCATGTTCAGTTCCTTCTGGTCGAACAGATACTTCAAGCTTTTATGGTCACTGAAAACTTCGAATCTCACGTCATACAGATGATGTCTCCATATCTTGAGAGTAAACAAAATCACAGCTAGTTTCAAATCGTGCGTTGGGTAGTTCTGCTCATGTGTTTTCAACTGTCTTGACGCATAAGCCACTACTTTCCTTTGTTGCATCAACACACAACCTAAACCTTGCTTTGATGCGTCACAATATACGTTGAAGATTTCGTTTGCGTCTCGAAAAACAAACACATGCAATGTGGTCAACCTTCTCTTCAATTCTTGAAAGTTTGCTTCAATTCTAGACAAAGGGTTTGTCTTTCCTCGTTAGCGTAATTAGCGGCAAAGCTAACTTTGAAAATCCTTCGATAAATTTTTGATAATACCCTGCTAATCCAAGGAAGCTTCTGATCTCCATCACTAACTTCAGAGAATTCCATTCCATTATTGTCTCCACTTTCGCAGGATCTACAGTGATTCCTCATTTCGATATCACATGACCGAGAAAATTCACCGAATCTAACCAAAACTCACACTTTGACAGTTTGGCATACAGTTGATTGTCCTTCAAATTTTGAAACACCACTTGCAAATGCTCGACATGTTTGTCTTGATTCTTTGAATAAATTAGGATATCATCGATAAACACGACCACAAATGTGTCGAGGTATGGATGAAAAATCCTGTTCATGTAATCCATGAACATTGCAGGAGCGTTGGTCACACCAAATGGCATTACAATGTATTGGTAATGGCTAGAACACGTCCAAAAAGTTTTCTTCGGAATGTCTTTCGACTTTACGCGTATTTGATGATACCCAGATCAATGACTAATCTTTGAAAACATTGTACCTCTTCTCAGTTGGTCCATCAAGTGATCAATCCTTGGAAACAGGTACTTGTTCTTGATAGTCTCCTTGTTCAATTGTCGATAGTCGGTACACAATCGCATACTATCATCCTTCTTCTTCCCAAACAAAACGGGAGCACCCCACGGAGAAACTCTGACGAACAGTTTCTATAGTAGGTCCTCCAATTGTTTCTTCAATTCTATTAACTCTAACGGTGCCATTCTATAGGGAGCTATAGAGATTGGTCCAG
>NW_017715972.1:0-2155 GCF_001865875.1 Lupinus angustifolius
TTTCCTTGAGGCGTGACACTCTTGAGTGCAACATTCTTTGCCTTCACACTCTCCTTATAGATTCTGCATTTGTTGACCAGAGTTGGAAAATCTGATATTTGTTGATGAACAAACATCACCTTCAAATCTTGTCTAAGTCCCTCTTCAAACTTGGCACACTTAGACCTTTCATTTCCCAATTGATTGAGTGTGGGGCATACCTCGCCAAAGCTTCAAACACTGCAGCGTACTCCCCAACTGACATATTCCCCTACTGCAGTCGCAGGAATTCAATTTATTTCTTCGTCTTCATGACCGTTGGAAAGTACTTATGTAGAAACCTATCCTTGAAAGTTGCCCAGTTGAAAAGTTGATGTTCATATTCCATCTAGCGTTGAGTGAACTCCCACCAGTTCTCAACTTCCTTCGACAACATGTAGGTTGCATAGGTGACCTTCTGCTCCTCGGTGCACATCAGTGCCTGGAAAATCCTCTCCAACTCTTGGATCCAGTTGGTAGCAGCATCTGGTGCAAATCCTCCTTCAAACTTAGGCGAGTTGCGACGACAAAACGCGTCCAAAACCTTGTACAGAGCAGGTCCTTGGGGTTGTTGTTGTTGATGATTTAGTTGATGCAAGTTAACATTTAAATTCTAAATCGCCACCATCATCGCAACCATGAAAGCCATATTTGCAGTTCCACGTCCAACCATCTTAAATCTAAGAACATCAGATTTATATACGTTACTCCTCTAATCGTAAGTACACAAAATTCATGTCTTAAAACAAAAAACATAATCAAACAATCACAAAACGTCACGCAAGAAAGAATGTAAGATCATGCCTAGTCCGGGTAGGATTGAACTGCTCTGATACCACTTAATGTAACACCCTGAAAATCATTTCATAATTACTATATTTAATTGCTCTGATACCACTTAATGTAACGTCCTAAATATCATTTCATAATTACTATATTTAATCTCTTGGAAAAATGGATACATTTTTTTTGTAACATATAACTTACAAATCATTTTTTCCATTTTCCCTATTCTCTTTCAAGACTTCACATTTTCAAACCTTTGTAGAAATAATTTTAATACTCAAAATATAATTGAACGAAACACAATTCTTTTATGAATAATTCTCATTAATCAATTCTTGAATTTGTAATACGTACATCATTGTTTACAAAATACAAGGCGGAGTCTATTCTTCGCCCCTAACAAAGACTAAAAATACAAATAAAACTAAAATAATGTCGGGGCGTTGGAATTACAAAAGTACCCTACATAGGTTCCCTATCAAAAGAAAGAAAGGAGCTCCTAGACCGGTTGTACACTGGAAACCTCACTCGAATCTTCCTTGATCTTCGAGTCTGAAGAGATCTCTATAACCTTCACTGAATCCTCTATGCAAATTAACTCTACATAGTCATCGTCCTCGTCCTCCACCACCTCATCTACTGCCCAATCCATCGAAGGGTCTGGGGTGTACCTCATAGGCCCCGATGAAGTAGCCATGTCTGCTCCTTTCGTCCCTCTTGGTGTTGAGTCAGTAGATGAGAATCCTGGTTGGGGCCAGGTCCTGACAACCTCCAATCTGCCTTGTGCCTCAACTGGTGCGGATGGACCGGAAGGTACGGATCTTCGCTCTGGTAGGGTGAACGATGCTTCACGAACTGTATAATGTGCCGGAAGATGCAATACAGAGCCGTCACATACGAGATCCAATTCCAGGTCGCAGGGACTAGTGTAGGTGTATCTGTTTCCTTGAACGCTCCATGCCCCCTCCTGAGACATGGTAAAGTGGTAGCCCCTGATAATCGCTGATATGTCCATTTAAACATGGATGTATACGAGTACACTAGAAAGAAAGAGAGAGAGTAAAACATCTAATGAAAAACTTATCATTGACGTCGTGGAATTACACAGAATATCACCCCAAGACAAAGAACAAGTACATATATATCATATGATCATACATGCATGTATTAATGATAAATGAAGCATAAAACTTATGATTTTAGAATCAATATCGATAAATACCATGTATGCATGCTATGCATATATCCACCATCCTTACACCATTATCCTCCCAATAACTATTCATAAATAACCGAGAGTACATGTTCCATAACATGCCAATTTGATCGCACCAAAACGTATTCCTCGCAA
>NW_017715973.1:0-65782 GCF_001865875.1 Lupinus angustifolius
CCTAACCATGCAATTCTTTACATACATCACTTTAGATATGCCAACTCTTCTTTGTATCATTTCCAAGAATTTCATATAATTATTCATCTTTACAACATTTACTTATTGAAAGAACATTATCTCCAATAAAGGTGTTTTAGGTTTTATTGAATAGGATTGGAAGTGAATGAATTCTTGATGGCAAAAATGTCATTAGACTCTCGCACATGTGAGAGTTATCGTTCATACAACTTAAGAAGTCTTGTCTATATGGAGCCATCTCGCTCAAGCGCGATCTGTCTTGTTCAAGCGAGGGAATCGCCATTTTTATAAGGCACATGCGGCTCAAGCGAGAGCTATCTCGCTTAAGCAAGAAAATAACCAGTTTTCTTTGTGCATATTTCAACTCAAGCGAGAGCTCTCTCGCCCAAGCGAGAAAACTTGTTTTCTCTGGACACTTCTCGCTCAAGCGAGAGCTGTCTCGCTCAAGCGAGAGCTGTCTCACTCAAGTGAGAAAAGCCTGAAACTTAGTTAAATTTATTTTCTCAATGAAAATTTTTCTCATTTATAACACATGTTTTTAAGCCTTGAATTTAACAAATATCTCATACATATAATTCTTAGAAAAGTTATTTGAGCAATATTAAACAGGAATAATCATGACATCTTCATACATAAACATAACCTAACATAATTCGGCATAAGAAATATTGTTGTACTTAATCCAAACAAAACAGACAATTGATTAAGTATAAGCTTTCTTAATACCCAAGACAATTCCAAACTTGTGAGGGAGTTTGGAGGTCCTGAAGTATATTTCGGACACCACTGTGTCACGATGCTTTCTCCCTCACCTGAGTGTGTCGTACATATTGTTTACTCGATTCCAAGTGAGCTTAATTCGTCGGGTCTCTTCTCGAACTCTTCATCACGCCAAAATCAAATTAACGCTAATTAGTTCACTTTGATAATTATTATTCTTACGAAATAACATTTTACGTGAAAATAAAACTTCCAATCTAAAATGAACTTAATCGCTTTTATCCCTCCGATTCAAGGTTAGGTATTTCTTGAATCATCAGTTTATCATTGAAAGTCTTACAAAACAATGACACTTTCTAAAATAAAGTTTTAATAAAACTTATAACATAATTATGTCATAATTTGTGGATATACACCAGGTTAGTTCTGAGGAAAGAGAGGTGGGAGGTAAAGTCACACTTAAATACCAAGTGTTTCCTTAGACAAAACTTTTCTAGACATGTATTTCCACTTCATTACATTTTTCCGGTAATGATAACTATTCATAAAACTTATCTTTTGCAAGTAAAACATTTTTATTAAGATTAACCTTTTTAAGTAAGATTATTAAGCTAGACTTACCATTTTAAATTTAGTCAACTTAAACAAAATCAATACTTTTAAATCAAGACTTTTTAAGTCAATCTTACCACTTTAAAGTAAGCTAACTTAACCAAGATCAACACTTTTAAATTATTTTTCTATCTACGACTTCATAACCCTTTAGGTTTATGAAGTCAAGACTTTTTAGGTCAACCTCCTCATTTAAAATATGCCACTAAAGAAAACACAACTAATTTCATGATCATCTCAACACCTCCAAATTTTAGGATAACCTCAAGGGTTAATAGGTGTTGATTTCATAGTCATGAACTATAAATCACAAGTTAACACTTTTACTACTTTACTATCCAAAACTTCATAACACTGTAAGTTTAGGAAGTCAAGACTTTAATAAATCATCTTTTATCCCAAATCATTACTTTAACTTGGAAATCAAAGAATAACATATGCTAAACAACCTTTTACACATAATACCTTTTAAAAATAAAAACATTTCAACAAAACTCATAAACATTTTGAACTTTCAAGAATAGACATAAACTTTTCTTAAACATAATAAAGGTTCCTTTGATTTTCAAATCATCACCTTTAAACACATTCAAATACTAACAATAATTTCCAATATTTCTAAAGCAAATAAACTCATCTAACTTTGTCCAAAGATATAGTTTTTCCATCTAAGAACAAGGAAAATTTTAAGTTTCACATAAGTCAAAAACTACACAAAGGTTCATATGATTTCTCATGGTGTATGTGGAGAAAAATGGAGAAGAGAAAAAGAGAAATAATACCTTAACTTTATTTAGGTGAATTAGTGTAAAAATGATAGGATGGGGTGAAGTATTTATAGGAGAGCCTCACCCTCTCTCAAATTTGAAAATTAATGAGAGGCAATCTAGCTTTAGGCTAGCTTAGGTGATGTGTCTAATGGTGGAGGAGTGAGGAGATTGAGTGAGTGATTTAGGGGATTATGCAAGCTTTGGCTTTGCTTGTTTGATAAGCCATTGACCCATGATGTGATTAATACTCCTACTTGATTTATGTGACGTGATTTCACAATTGAATTCATGTCTGAGTATTACCAGGTAACTTCATCCAGAAATATGCGATGTACCGATTTTGGTTTTTTGTCCAAAACGATGAAAATTGAATTTCGAGGTAAAAAATACCTAGAGATGCGTTACGAATAAAATTAGTGTCCTAGAAATAATATTTTGAAGCCAACGGCGAAATCGGAATTCGATTCCAATTTACATAGCTCAAAAACTGGCCGAAAACTTGATAAAACCACCCGAAATCGTCTCGTAAACTTTTATTCTCCAAAAATCTTGAAAAAATAGGGCAAACAAGAATATTATAATACAAGACTAAAACTCAACTGAGGTTCAGCCTAAAAAATACTGATTAAACGTGCTCGGAAAAACACGGTGTTACATGTCGACCGATACAATGTGCCGATCAACCCACATTCGTATTTTTTTCTAATATATAATATATCAGCTTCATGTTATACTATTAAAGAAATAACAATTTAAATATAAAAATGCAATATATGAACTCAATAGAGAAGTGAAAATATAAATAAGATAGTATATGGAAGATTAATGATATATTAATATAAAAAATGAAAGCAATGGAAGTAATATGTGAAAATTTATACTAGTTATTAATGAGAGATGTTACGAATGATAAATTTGGAATATAAAATTATGTCATAATGGTGGTTATTATTTGTTTTGGCTTTATTAGTAGTATATATAACTATAGATAGATAAATTACAGAAATTTATATAAACATGAAATTAGAAGTTATAAGTTAAAATAAGGAAACATAAAATACTCTATGAGTAGTTATTTTATGTTTATTAGTATTAATATAGATAAACATAAAATTAGAAGTTATAAAGATAAAATAAGGAAACATAAAATATTTCATGGGTAATTATTTTATGTTTTCCCTTTATCTATTAGTATAGATAAAAAATAGAAAATAAAGAAAACGTGATTTATTTGATAGAATAGTAAGAAGATGTAAAGTAAATTGTCATTATTTAAAATAATAAATAAATGTTAAATGGGTAATTATTTTATGTTTTCCCTTTATCTATTAGTATAGATAAAAAAATAGAAAATAAAGAAAACGTGATTTATTTGATAGAATAATAAGAAGATGTAAAGTAAATTGTCATTATTTAAAATAATAAATAAATGTTAAAATATTGAATTTAAAATAAAGTATTGAAAATAGGTAAAATTTAAAAGCAAAATAAATATATTGTTTTACCTAGGGTTGGAATTGAGCTAAGTGGCTCAAAGTTTTTATGAGACTCAGATTAATTAGATTAATGAATTTCATTTGAGTTTGAACTAAAAAATATCTACCTAAATAAATGACCTGAACTCAAACTAAGAATATCAACTCATTAGGTTTATGAATTAATTTGTTTATATATGTATATATGCAAAAAAAAATTATAATGATTATATATAAACTTTTTTATATCAAGTATATGCTTATATATTAGAATTATTTTTGTTATAAAAATCTATTTAAGTATTCTTTCTCAGATATCAATGATTGTTAGTATAATTAGCAAGTTTTATAAATTAGAGCTGGTTATTTTGCTAGAAAGTCTATACACTTTAACAATTTCAATTGGAATTAGTAGTTTTCATTGAAAACAACTCCCTCTAATCATTATTAATTCTAATTAAGTTGAGACCAACTCAAATCGACTCACTACCAAACTTACTTAATATTTATAAAATAATTCATATTTATATATAATATAGATAAAAGTATCTAAATAGGTAAATGTATAATTGTATATAACATCCTCCGATCCCATCATCCTATCTAACTAATCGGGTTGACGGATACTACAAATAAAAAATTGAATGGGATGGTTCCTCTAACGGGCCGTATTTAAACCCAAGTTTTCATCGAGAGTGAGGGTACGGATTTCTCTTCTCTCAGCAACAATCATTAGGTTTCCCCTTCACTCTATTTTCCTTCATCATCCAACACAATTCTCTATTTTCCGATAACAATTTCAGTTTTCTCTTCTCTCACATGTCTTCTTCAATGGGTACTCCTTCCACTGTTCTCAATCTCAAAGCAGAACCCCAAAACATCACCAATTCTTTTCCACCCCCGCCGCAATTTCAACCGGAAAATGCCGCCGCCGATATAACCAAATCGGTTAACGAACTTGGAAGCCTTGCCGCCGCTATAGAAGTTTTCAAGAACAGGTACGACGAGCTCCAGAAGCATTTCGATTTCATCACAAAAGCCATCGATGAAGAATCCAACGAAATCACCGCATCTGTATCCCTGAATCAAGGAACTGTAACCACCACCGCCATCGGTGGTGATGTCGCCGTTCAGACGGTTACTGAAAACGACGGTAAATCATTAGATTCTGCTAATATTCCGAAATTAAATGTTAATGATAACGAAAACGAGATTGTTAAGGATGGAATTGAGAATGGGAATGAGAATGTGAAGGAGAATGAGAGTGAGATTGTTACTTTATGCAAAACAATGGATAGCCGCGGTTTTCGGAGGTACATATTGATGCATATACCTGATGATGAGGCGGCCCTTCGGGAACAAGTCCCTGAAGCACTGAAAAGTTCACCGAATCCGGCAAAACTTGTATTTGAAAGCATTGGTAGGTTTTATGTGTCAGGTAGTAAAGCATACATGAAAACCCCGCATATGGTTCGGGCCAGACAGGCTTCGGTGCTTGTTTTGGAGTGCTATCTGATGTTTGGTGGTGTTGAGAGTGAGAAAGAAGTGGATAAGTCTCTGAAGAAAGATGTTGGTTTCGCTGCGTTTGAGTGGAGGAATAGGATGGTTGTTGAGGGTGGTGTGGCTATGGCTGTCGAAATTGATGCCCGTGGTTTATTGCTTTTAATTGTTGGGTTTGGGATTTCTAATCTTTTCACTAATGAAGATGTGTTGAACTTGGTGAGGTTGAGCAATCCTGGGCAAATATCACAGGTGCTTCGAAAGTCTCAGGCTCTTTTTAAAAGGGTTTCAGGTAAATGAAAATGCTTTTGTGAATTATTTTACTGCATTTGATGCAAGTACTGCAATGAGTTGTTATGCATGATAGATTGATAGTTTACTGCTATGATTTCAAGATTTATACTGTATGGTGGAATGTTGAAACATTGAATTTGGAGAAAACTGTTTTCTAGTGGGGTTTAAGGGCATGTTTGAATTTGCCCAATTTTTGAAATAGGTGTTTCTTTATAAGCGATTTTGAACACAGTTAATCAAAAATGGGTTTAGGTTCTTCCACCCATTTAATGTGGTTTTAAGTTTGAAACTGGCTGCTAATAGTTTACCTTAAGAATATGAAGGAAGTTTCGTGATCCATATTCCATGTTGTTGATTGAAGTTTTCATGATGCTGTTAAGTCTGACCCTTTTGTTGGATGTTCGAAATCATAACAAATGCATATTCATATTCTCCTTTTTGGCATATAAACAAATTTTCTGTGAATTTCCATCAGTTATTTTTGAGTTCAACGCAGATTTTGACTATAAGATGCATATATGGCCAACCGTTTGTCATTACAACGACTTCTTCTATGATCAATTGTTGTGGATTTCTATGTATACTATATTGCTCTATTGTTTTATGCTAGACAGAGAGTAAAAGCCTTTAATAAGGGAAAATAAGGAAAGAAGTAATAATTACATTATATACACCCAATTTTGGCCGAGATTAAATCTTTTCAAAAAGCAATAATAAGTAAATAAAGGGAATAAAAATTAGGTGAGTTGGTAGCTGGGCTTTTGTTAGTCATTCAAATTAGGTTTTTATATTGTTAACTTAAGCAAGGAGGTGCCACACTTAGTAACACAATTATTAAAAAAAAAGGGGGCAATCCTAGAGAGAATAAAAAGAGATGCAAACTTAGAGAGAGTAAAATTCTGAAGGAAAAAAAAAGAAGAGAGTGGAGGCAGTCCTAAACTTTATCGTGTCATCCCACATGGTGGACTACGTTATCCCTGCGCCACCAGCAATAACAGAAGAATATGTTGCTGTCTAAAATCTCTGCCATCGTCCCACATGGGAGACAATGTTGTCTCTGCCCATCCAGCAGTAACAGCAGGTAGAGTCTACTGTTGCTGATGTTGATACCACTGGAGCTCTATTGCTTATGGTTCTTATACATCAAACATGCAAGTGCACTAGTTGGGGTTTACACTCATCCTATCTTTTAGTTTTTCTGTTTTATTATTTATTTTATTTGACAATGTTAATAGTGTTATCCTTATTTTGGTTTGACATTATCCCTATTCCATGTTTGATGTTGCGTATGTCCTATTTTGCCTCTGTTTGATGATATGTTCAATATTACTCTTATTTGGATTTAATACTACCCTATTCATCATTTGGTCATATCATGAATATGTTATTGTTTGATTTTTAGTTTAAGTATATAAATTTTTATTATTGTTTTTGTTATTGTCGTCTTCTTTTTATTTACCTTTTTATTTATGTTATTTATTTATTGTATCAAAAAATTATAATATTAATAAAAAATGAAATAAAAATAAAATTTTAAAAAACAATGTAAAGTAGTGCATTGTAGGACTAGTGTCTTTTCGTGCTGCTTTATATTTTCTAAAACAGGGAGAAGTAGGGCACTATAAGTCTTGTGCCTTGTCCCGTTACCTCATCTTGATAATTTTTTTAAAAATAATTAAAAAAACCAATGTAAAGTAGTGCATTATAGGACTAGTTTCTTGTTGCGCTATTTTATGTTGTCTAAAGTAGTGCACTGTAGGTCTTGTGCCCTGTCGCGTTACCTTGTTGATTTTCTGATAGGATTAAAAGGAGGAAGAAACCCCCAATCACTAAGGTGTATGAGAGGCGCCAGCGTGGCGTAACTGAAAATAACTAGGAAGTTAGTTAAGAATTCTATAAATAGAAAGCTAGGAGGTAGTTAGAAGTACTTTTTGGGAAATTAGTGGGTGAGTAACTGATTTCAGGGAAATCAGTCATTGTAATTCTCTCTAGATTCTATCTTCTTCTTCATTGTAATCAATTCTACGAAATTCAATAAAATAGGGATCTAGGGTTTCCTGATCCTTGAGGTATTCATTGAATTCCTATCTTTTTCTTTCTTATTCTAATCTGTGCCAGTTTAACACTGGTATCAGAGCACCAATTCTGGTGCCTGAAAATCACGTATCCTCTGTGCTGCGTATGAAGACAAGAAGTATGGCAAGAAGCAACGAAGACTGGGAACAGGAACGAGAAGAAATGAGAACACGTTTGGAGTATGCGGAGGCACTAGCCAGAAAGCATGGAGAACAAATCGCAGAGCTCATGTCGCAATTAGGTCACAATCGTAGTCGTAATGGTTCACCACAGGAAGGAAGAGGAAATTGGGGAGAACAGAGTGACGAAACCTTGTGAAGAGAGAAGTGGAGGAGATTAGAAATTCCAATTTTTGCTGGAGAAGACGCATTCGGTTGGACACATCGATTAGAACGTTATTTCGTTCTTAAGGAGGTAATGGAGGAAGAGAAGATGCAAGCTACAGTCATGGCTTTGGAAGGTAAGGCTTTGAGCTGGTTTCATTGGTGGGAGAAATGTAATCCAAACCCTACTTGGGATGGATTCAAGATAGCAGTGGTGCGAAGGTTTCAACCTTCCATGGTGCAAAACCCTTTTGAGCAGTTATTGGCTCTTAAACAGACAGGGACAGTAGAAGAGTATGTTGAAGATTTCGAAAAATATGTAGGAGCATTGAGGTCCATAGATCAGGAATGTGTTAGGGGAATTTTCTTGAATGGCTTGAAGGAAGAATTGCAAGCAGAAGTGAAGCTGTATGAGTTGCAATCTCTATCAGACTTGATACAAAAGGTCTTGCTAATTGAGCAGAAGAATGTGTTGATAACGAAAAAAATTCATCCTGCTTATATTCCACGAGGATCTGGAGGATCCAGAACCAACTCTTATACAAAAACGGTTACTGTGGAGTCTAGGCCCAATGCAGATAGGAGGTGAGAAAATTCTGCTGGCAGCAATTCGATGAGGAGTCTTGGACCAAGCCATTCTGAGGAGAGTGTGAAGAACAAGTCAGGAGAATTCAAGCACCTGACTAATGCAGAAATAAGGGAGAAAAGAGAAAAGGGGTTGTGCTTTCGTTGTGATGAACCCTTCAATAGGGAACACAGATGTAAAAATAAACAACTTAGAATGATATTGATAGAAGCAGATGAGGAAGAGGAGGGCAATGAAGAAGAGGAGGAGCAGTTGCAGACCTTCAAATCTCTGCATCTATCACTGTGTTCTATGACAGGTTTTACAACTACTAGATCTTGGAAGGTGGAAGGATGGGTGGGTGCAAGGTCAGTAATCATCTTGATAGATTGTGGAGCTTCTCACAATTTTATTGCTACAGAAATGGTGAAGAAGTTGCAGTTAAAAGTATTGGATACCCCTGCTTATTGGGTGGAGGTAGGTGATGGCCATAGGGTGAGATGTAAAGGGAAGTGTGAGCAGCTGAAGTTCCAACTACAACAACTCAGTGAGGTACAAGATTTCTATCTCTTTAATCTCAAAGGGGTAGATATGGTGTTAGGGTTGGATTGGTTGGCTCAGTTAGGGGAAGTCAAGGCTGATTTTGGGAGATTAGAGCTCACTGTGAAGAAGGGGAAGGAATGGATCAAAATCTCTGGGAATCCAGCTTTGGCTCGAACAGAGCTTCCATTTGGAGCACTGATGCAAATTCTGAGAGAAGAAGGAGAAGGTTTGTTGATACAGTGTGAATCTCTTCAAGGTGAAGAAATACCCCCCACTCTTTCAGAGCCTATTCTCAGCTTATTGGCAGAATTTGAGGAGCTATTTGTGGATCCTAAGGAGCTACCCCCTACTAGGAGGTGTGACCATGTAATACATTTGGTAGAAGGGGCTACAATTCCAAACTTGAGGCCCTATAAATACCCTCATTACCAGAAAACAGAAATTGAGAGGTTGGTGGGGGAGATGTTGGAATCAGGGGTAATAAGGCATAGTATTAGTCCCTATTCTAGTCCAATTATATTGGTCAAGAAGAAGGATGGAGGTTGGAGGTTTTGTGTGGATTACAGGGCCTTGAACAAGATCACCATTCCCAACAAATTCCCCATTCCTATAATAGATGAACTGCTGGATGAGATTGGAGGGGCTAATGTGTTTACCAAACTTGACTTAAAGTCAGGGTATCACCAGATTAGGATGAAGGGGAATGACATTGAGAAAACTGCTTTTAGGACCCATGAAGGGCATTATGAATTTGTTGCGATGCCTTTTGGCTTAACAAATGCCCCCTCTACATTTCAGGCTTTGATGAATGAGGTCTTAAGGCCCTTCCTAAGACAATTTGCTTTGGTCTTTTTTGATGATATCTTGGTGTACAGCAAGGGGGAGGCTGCCCATCAAGGACATTTGAGGCAAGTATTGGAAGTATTAGGTTCCAATTCACTAAAAATTAACAAAAAGAAGTGTTGTTTTGCTAAGCCTAGTTTGGAGTATCTAGGACATATCATCTCTGGGTCAGGGGTGGCAGCAGATCAAGCCAAGGTTGCTACTATGAAGACTTGGCCAATTCCTAGAGATTTGAAGGGTCTCAGGGGGTTCCTAGGTCTCACAGGATATTATAGAAAATTTGTACAAGGGTATGGTAACATAGCCAAGCCCTTGACTGACTTGTTGAAAAAGGATAGTTTTGTATGGGGAAATGAAGCATCCACAGCTTTCCAGAGGTTGAAAACTGCTATGATCAACTTGCCCCTCTTGGCAGTCCCAGATTTCTCTAAAACTTTCGTGATTGAAACAGATGCTTCTAGTAAAGGGTTGGGGGCAGTATTGATGCAGGAGGGAAGGCCTTTGGCTTTTTGGAGCAAGGGTTTATCAGTCAAGGCCCAGATGAAGTCAGTATATGAAAGAGAACTCATGGCAGTAGTGCAGGCAATCCAGAAGTGGAAGCACTATTTGATGGGAAGGCATTTTATTCTGAGAACAGACCAGAGAAGCCTCAAATTCCTCACAGAACAGAGACTCTTCAGTGAAGAACAGTTTAGATGGGCAGTCAAGCTTATTGGGTTAGATTTTGAGATACAATTCAAGCCTGGGAGGGAAAATACAGTTGCAGATGCCCTTTCTAGAAAAACTATGTATGCTGCTGTGTCTATCATCAACCTAGAGGATGCAGAGGATTGGTTTCAAGAATTGCAACAAGAACCTAAATGGCAAGGGGTGATACAGGATCTCATGTGTGACCCTAATTCACATCTTGGATTCAAGTTTCAGGCAGGAAGATTGTTATATAATGGCAGGTTAGTATTACCCAAGAACTCCATTAAACTTCCCTTAATATTAGCTGAATGTCATGATAGTGTGGCTGGGGGACATTCTGGGTTCTTTAGAACATTCAAGAGGGTCTCTAGTTTCTTCTATTGGGAAGGTATGAGGAGCTACGTGAAGCACTATGTAGAAACTTGTGATGTGTGCCAAAGACAGAAATACTCCACCTTAGCCCCTAGTGGTTTGTTGCAACCTTTACCAATTCCTACTCAAGTGTGGCAAGATATTTCCATGGACTTCATATCTGGCCTACCTAGAGCTAAAGGGAAGGATACTATATTTGTAGTAGTAGATAGGCTCACTAAATATGCTCATTTCCATCCCTTGGGCCACCCTTTCACTGCAAGAGATGTGGCAGCTTTGTTTGTCAAGGAGGTGGTCAGGCTACATGGTTTTCCAGCAACCATCATCTCTGACAGAGACCAGATCTTCCTCAATCAGTTTTGGCAAGAATTGTTTAAATTAGCAGGGACTAAATTGAAGTATAGCACTGCCTACCATCCTCAGACTGATGGGCAAACTGAGGTGGTGAGTAGAAGCTTGGAAACCTACCTAAGGTGTTTTGCAGGCCCTAAGCCCAAGCAATGGGTAGAATGGCTTCCTTGGGCAGAGTTTTGGTTTAATACTACCTATAATGGGTCAGTTGGCATGACTCCCTTTAAAGCTCTATATGGGAGGGATCCTCCTACCTTGATCAAAGGATGTACCTTCACTTCTAAGGTAGAGGCAGTGAATCAACTACTTCAAGACAGAGATATAGTGTTGCAAGAGTTGCAGCATAATTTATTGAAGGCTCAGGACAGGATGAGGGCTCAAGCTAATAAGCATAAGAGAGAGGTGGAATTTGAGGTAGGAGAATAGGTGTTTTTGAAGCTTCAACCTTACAAGTTGAAATCATTAGCTAAAAGACCTATAGCAAAGTTAGCAGCCAAGTTTTATGGCCCTTATCAAATTCTGGAGAAAATTGGTTCAGTGGCTTATAGATTGGAACTCCCTAATCATGCCAGGATCCATCCAGTGTTCCATGTATAACCCTACTCAAAAAATCTTTGAAAGCAGTACAACTTGCCCAACCTCTGCCACCAATGCTATCTGAAGAATATGAACTACAGGTGAGCCCCAAGGCTTTATTGCAGAGCAGAGACAAAAGTGATGGGCAACAAGAAGTTTTGGTTCAGTGGGATAAACTTCTAGATTGTGACAATTCCTGGGAGCTGACTACTCAAATCAGAGAGGCCTTTCCAAACTTTCCCCTTGAGGACAAGGTGAAACTTTTGGGGGGGAGTATTGATAGGATTAAAAGGAGGAAGAAACCTCCAATCACTAAGGTGTATGAGAGGCGCCAGCGTGGCATAACTGAAAATAACTAACTTCCTAAAGGAATTAGTTAAGAATTCTATAAATAGAAAGCTAGGAGGTAGTTAGAAGTACTTTTTGGGAAATTAGTGGGTGAGTAACTGATTTCAGGGAAATCAGTCATTGTAATTCTCTCTAGATTCTATCTTCTTCTTCATTGTAATCAATTCTACGAAATTCAATAAAATAGGGATCTAGGGTTTCCTGATCCTTGAGGTATTCATTGAATTCCTATCTTTTTCTTTCTTATTCTAATCTGTGCCAGTTTAACATTTTCCAAATAATTTTAAAAAACAATACAAGGTAGCCTACTATAGGCCTTGTGCGTTGTCGTGTTAATTTTTCAAATAATTTTAAAAAGTAATATAAGGTACCCCACTATTGGCTGAGTGTCTTATCGCGTTACCTAATCTTGTTAATTTTCCAAATAATTTTAAAAAGTAATATAAGGTAGTCCATTATAGGCCTTGTGTCTTGTCGCGTTATCTTATCTTGTTAATTTTCCAAATAATTTGAAAAAGGAATATAGGGTAACCCACTATAGGTCTTATGCTTTATCGTGTTATCTCATCTTGTTAATTTTGTAAACATAATTAATGAAAAAACAATGTAAAGTAGTATACTATAGGACTAATGTATTATTTATCTTGTTAATTTTCCAAATAATTTTAAAAAACAATATAAGGTAGTTCACTATAGGCCTTGTGCCTTGTCGCATTACCTTATTTTGTTAATCTTTCAAATAATTTAAAAAAGCAATATAAGGTTCCCCATTATAGGTTGAGTGCCTTATCACACAATTTTATGTTGTCCAGAGCAAGGTAAGGTAGTTCACTATAGGACTAGTGTCTTCTCATGTTTTCTTATCTTGTTAACTTTAATAATAAAAAATATCAACTAATCAACCATTTTTTAGAAGAACTACGTCTTGATTTCTCTATTGCATCTAGAGATACACAAGAGTGGATACTTCCCTGTCAGGTACAAAAGAATAAAAATATATTTTTTGGTTTTTTTATTTAATAAATGCATTGAATCAATATCCACGTGATTGATTTAGATATCGTATTTATAATGGGCAGTATGATGTCCCTAATACCTTCCTCGTCCATAACTGAATCCCGAATGTAATTTTTTCTCTGTGAGCAGATTAATCCTTGCTCTTTAAGTTGTTTTTTCATGTTTTCCCTCTAAAAAACATCGATGGCGACTCCATTACATTTATTTGCATAATTTCTGTCACGTCCACCAAAAGGAGGTAGACATACTTCATTGAAATTGTAAAGCTCCTTATAAAAAGGACCATCTAAACCCTCTAGATGCTGCCTTATATATCTTTTGGATGTTTTTAGATGCAACCTAACATACATAAGGAAATTTATACTATTCTGGTATTCCTAATAAATTGTTTAGACACTACCCAATGAATTTTTCATCCGAATAGCATGAAAATGAATTGGAAAGAATATTCTACTCTTTACCAACCAACAAAGATTGAAAATCAAAGCCTTTCTAACTTCTCTGTTCTCTAATTTAAGTTAATGATTGTATGAACTTGTTGCTTTCTCAAGTTTTTTTAATCCCATTTTCTGTTTTTATTGGCCAGTTATGGCAGAAGGATTGATGAAAAGGGGCATGGCTGTTGAAGTGGTTGATTTGGCTTATACCTTTGGGTTTGAAGAGAAATATTCTATTCAGGCAATGCTGTCTTCATTTTTACAGAAATCTGCAGATGCTTGGAGGAAAGCTAAAGTGAAGCAAGAATCACATGATATTCCTAGTGTGCTGGTAAGTTCTAGAATGGTAGTAAACATTGTTTATTTGTTATGTTTTGTTGAGTATTAACATGGCTGATTTAAATTGATCTTTCACAGAAAGAAGCAAGTGAAAAATATTTGAATGCATTGAAGTCTGTAGTCAAGTGTTTGGAAGGTCACAGGATTGACTTAGAAACACTTCTTCCTGGGTGGCATCTTAAGGATAAGATTATCAACTTGGAGAAAGATATTAGTGATATCAATAAAAAAATCACAGAGAATGTAGGACCCAAAAGGAAAGTTGAGAAAAACAGTTCCCCAAAGAAAGTGAAGATTCCAAAGTCAAAAAGATCAAGATTACATGAGGATGATCCATATGTGGCATCACCTTCACTCGCTGCCTTGCAGGAGCAAAGGATTGCTAGTCATATAGATGGAAATACCTCATATGATGATTTATTGGTGGCACGTTATCTGGATGGAAGGTCCTATGGCTACTCAAAGTATTTTCCAACTGCATCCTCGTCACAAATTGGATCTGTTTCAGGGTCATTGCCAGAAAGCTATCCTGGAGGTACTGTAGCTGATACGGGTAATATGCATGGAACAGGTATGGCTGCTCCTGCTATATCAGCTGGATTTGGTGCCCCAATTGGTTCATATTCTGGGTATCAGGGGGATATGATGATAGACAATATTGGAACAATGCCAAATAGCAACAGTCATCTGTATTATAGTAGATTACATGGAATTGGGGAAGGGTCATTATTAGTCTCTGATGAGAGGTCAGTTGGGCCGAGTTTGGGTGGACACCAGACAACGGCACAAGTAGATGATTTGTATGGTAGAACATCTATGAATGCCATTTCACGTTATCCAGATCATCCCTCTATGGGTCATGCTAGTCGTAGTGGAGGTTCCGATTTGTATAGCTTTGCTGATTCTATATTCGACAGGTAGTAACATTCCATTTCAATGCTTATCCTCCAAATTACTTCTGTATTTGGATTTGCTGGAAGACAGCTTCTTCCACTAGAAGTTTTTACCTGCCCATAAGAAAAGAAGATGCATAGTTGTACAATGTTACTTTTTGTTTATTTCTTAAAATGTATTTAACTTGTAGATTGTTAATGGTTCTTGGGTTGAATGATGTTTGTTAATGTTACTACCTGAATAACCATAGCATTGAAATTCACCGATTGTTAATTATGTTAATGTTACTACAAGAATAACCGTAGCATTGAGTTGTCTACGTTATGTCCCTACAAGATGTGGACTAATTTCTGTTATTGTCCATGAAACTTACAAGGCAAGGATCTGATCCTTTGGATTGTAATTTTTAATTTTCTTGGTGTAGGATGTGTTATTTTTCTGAACCTCAACTTGTTTTTTCATGAATGTTATGAAACACGAGCAGCAGATATCAAATTGAAAGAAGTTTCATATGAGATTTAATTGGTTAAATCCCTTTGATGGATTTGATGTATCATATATAATTAATGATTATTTGTAAATAAATGCATAATTATGTAATTATTAATTATATATAGTTATATAATAACGACATTTTTCAGTTTTTTAGACTAAATGAAATAGAATATTGAATTATAGTTTTTTTTAAAGTGAAATGTCTGGTTAGTTTCTGAGTTATTTGTACTAGAATTTGTATGGTACAACATTTCGTTTGTTTGCAAGCCCGATCAAGAATGTGATCCTCATGTCATTTTTTTACTCTACTTATTGGACCAAGTTATTACAAGTGGTACTATTTACTCTACCCATGGGCTTAGAAATGTATACTGTTGTTAGATCGACAATGTGAATACATTGACATATTGGTCTTAGAAGTTAGAGGTACTTAGATCAAGTTTTGGCTTAAATGAACTACTTCTTTGCTTGAGTGATTTCCCGTCGTACGTGTGACAAGTGTTAAGTATCAAACTCTTTCTTTAGGTTCCAAAATGAGCTATTTATGCTTCTATTTTTATATAGTTGCAACCATTCCATGCGAGTGTCTTGAATACCAAGTTCCTTATTTGAGATGCCAATATTAATGGTTATCACTTTTTTTTATGTCTATAAACATAAAATAGGAGTAGTATGGGATGAAAATCTCATGTACAGTTTCAAAGTGAAGATTCTTTACCAGTAAAGTGTTGATCTGGTGGTGTAAAGTTTCACTAGATTTCGAGAAAGACCAAAGAGTCAAAAATTAGATTCCTGAGAGTAACACAAGTTAGGAGGGGTGTCCTATATCCTGAAAGATATTAGTTCCTTATTGAAAAAGTGAGGGTAATCTCGTAGTACAAAAAAAAGTTTGTTTGAAGTGAATTACAATTGCAATGAATTGTCAGTACAGTCCGAAAAAAATTATGGGAAAGCTTTACGAAATGATTATGAAGCTGGAAATTAATCCCTATGAATGAAACTATAAACTTTATATCATAGGCCATATATATACATATAAGTAATGGAGAAGATATGAAAGATTTTGAATATTATTTTTTAGCAATCGAATGAAACCCTTTATTACCATAAGCTTTTAATAATATGCTTGTAACCTTTCATTACACGTGGGAAGAAAAAAATTGATCGAGCTATCAAACCCACAGGGAAATACTAAAAATACATGAGGAGTCCGAAATAACAATTTTAATCAGTTGTAGTAATGAAAGAGACATCAGAAGTTAACATAAAGAAATTATCATGCCAAGATACTTCAATTAATTTCACAAAGTTATAAAATTGATAGAGGTAGCATCAAGATATTGGCCTGATACAATAAGAACTCAGACCCTAACTCATATCATTTTAGAAAATATAAGAATCAATTTAAGGAATCCAGTTGATCCCTTAGAGTTTTGATTAGAATATTAATTCCCAAATAATAAGTGTTCCACCCCGATAATCTGGATATCTCAGCTTATCGGATTGGCTTATCTCTCAGTTGACCAAGAGCTGACCATAATCGATCAAAGAGCTTAAACAGACTCATCACCTTTGACCAGACATATTAGGTCGGAACTGGGACCACTCTTGCTTGACACGCCGCCAATAATACACTTTCACGCCCTTGCAATTCCCACCTACCCTTCTGCCAACACGACAAGGACATGCCTGAAATACGGCCACTAGACCTGCCACCAGCTATAAGTCAACTATGCACAGAGTATGGACCTGTTAGATCCACCTGACACTGGAAAAGCAGCACCCGACAGGCCTAAACAGTTGGCCATGCCATTAGTACCCTCCAGAGCCATGACATCCATCTCAACCAGTATAAATAAGGGTATACCCCATCAGGAAGTATTATTCATTCATCACTTATCATTGTTACTCTTACTTCATGCATATTGCTATCGAGCATTACCTCTAAAATCTTACTAACTTGATTGTCGGTGAACCTTTTCAGGTACCTCCATCGACGGGTTCAAGTCAACCTCCATCCAAACACCAAAAGAACTCTTGCCTGGACTTCTAGTCCGACCATTCCGATCAACCATAAAAGAACATTGACGTCATTTATGGCTTACCTACACTATGGTAACCACCTGAAACCAAGTAAACCCAACCAGTCAGATAGAACCAATACCCATGAACATGCCTCCTAACTACCACACACCTTCCATCAACCCTTCATCCCAAATACAACCTTCACACCAATCCAGCCAGAGTCACAACACTACCCCAACACAACCACCTCCGACCAACCAACAACTCCTCCAAATTTTGGAACGACATGAAAAAGTAATCGACCAACATGCCAACTGCTAGAAGACCTCCGCCAATCTAAAACGAAGTCGGGCTATAGACCATTGCGACTAACCATTCAAGCACATACCGCCAAGTTCGCTAGAGAATCCCACCCTACTCATAACAATTCCCCGCATACATGGAACACAAATAATACCTGCTTATCCGACCATAACACATGTGGAGCCAAACACCCCTTCATAGAAGCCATTATGTCCTACCCTTTACCTAAACACTTAGCCCACCTAACCACTATTGACCAATATGACGGAACATCGGACCTCCAAGACCACCTCGATGTTTTTGAAGCATCCATGCTATTCCACGGAGCAACCGACCCAATCATATGATGAGCCTTCCCACTCACTCTAAATCACAATGCTCTATAGTGGTTCACACGGTTGGCACCAAATAGCGTTAGTCAATGGCCCACTTTGGCTAATAAGTTCAATATACGTTTCACGACTACCAAGGAACAACCTAGGTCATCCACATCCTTGTCCGCTATTCGGAAAAGCCCACACGAGTCCATATGTGCATATCTAGACATATTTAACTCTAAGGCAATGAAAGTCTACACCTTGAGTCCCGATGTGACTACACATATGCTGATCATGGGTTTACATAAGGGCCTCTTCAGAACAGAGCTGGATAAATACATTGACCTCACTATGGAAGACTTCCGCTCCAAATCCCAGTAGTTCATTAACCTAGAGGAAACCCCCAATATCCAACCATTCACCGAGCACCATACACACAACCCTTCAAGGGAAGCCAAAAGACCATAGTTCCATGATCATCCAAGAAATGATCCCCCACGCCAGCTAAGAAAATCCAAGTACACAACATACACACCCATTAATGCTAGTTGCTCCAGAATTTTACAAGAGGTCATGGCAACCCACCTGGTTCAGCTCCCCATGCCTAATCCGAATAAGAAGGTGGGGCCGCAAAACCAATCTAAATACTGTGAGTATCACAACATGTTCGATCACATGACAGATGATTGTACCAAGCTACAGGACACCATGGAAGTTCTGATATAGGCCGACCACCTACAATGCTTCATAGTTGGGATAACCCAACAAAGACGATAACCTCCATCTCATTGACCCAGTCCCCGGAAGAGGCATTCCCCTCCAAGACTCCAACAGGGACGTCCTTCGAATAGTGATCAGATAGAAAGGTACCGTCCAAACAACCACAAACATAGGAGCCCTGTTGATATCAACACCATTTCTATGGGATTTTCTATAAGCGATACTTCCACATCAGCCCAGAAGAGGCATGTACGGGAGGTCATGCAAGTGACCGCAATAGATGCCCGCCAACAATATGTCAACAAGGCTGCTCCCTCTATCTCATTTGAAGATCGTGATTATGAAGGAGTCGTCCGAGAGCCTGATGATCCCTTGGTCATCACTATAAAACTAAACAACAATAAGGTCGATAGACTCTTTGTCGACCAAGGGAGTTCGATTGACATCATGTTGCAAGATTTGTTTGAGAAGATGGAACTAAATGACTGTGACCTACTACCTTATGATGGGCAGCTAGTACGATTCACCGGTCAAGGCATAACTCCACGGGGCTACGTGGATGCTTGGTTGACAGTTGATGCCCAACCATTGAGCATGACAGTCCAAACCAAATTCCTGGTCATTGATTGAAAATCAATTAACAATGACATTTTGGGTCGTCCAACACTCAACCGCCTTGAAGTAGTGGTCTCCACACCACACTTGTGCATGAAGTTCCTCCATTTTTATCTCCGAGTATGCAATGGGGGGGGGGGAGACCATCATAATGCATGAAGCTGCTACCAGATGAGTCTCCGCCCTAGCCAATCAACAAAAAGAGGACCACCCTGATAAAAAGGATAAGGGGCGTACACATGGTAGAGCTAGATGTCCGACTGATGAAGGGGAATTCCGTCCACAACTAGAGGGGAAAAACCTTCTTACAGCCAGGACCGCTAGACATCAACCTGCTATATATGGGCAACACCCTTTCAGAAGTCTAGAAAGTGAAGCTCATCAAATGCTTGAGGGCGAACAAGGACCTCTTTGCCTGGACTCCAGTCGACATGCAAAGAATGGATCCCTTAGTGATGTGTCATCGGCTGACCATCAACCCAGGGGCAAAACCGATCGCATAGAAGTAGAGAAAAATGGGGGCTGAGAGAACAACATAGGTCGCTTAGAAAACGACTAAGGTTCTGTTGGACGGTTTCACCTGGGAAATCACTTACACCACTTGCTAGCAAACGTGGTGTTAGTAAAAAAGCCCTCCGGGAAGTGGCAGATGTGTGTGGATTACACATAATTGAACAAGGTCTGCCATAAGGATCCATATCCTCTTCCCAATATTGACCGTCAGGTAGATAAGTCCTCAGTTTATTAGTATTTATTCTTCATGGATGCTTACTCGGGTTATAATCAGATTCTGATTTATTTACCAGGCTAAGACAAGACTACTTTCATCATCGACCGAGCGGTCTGTTGCTATATTGTTATGCTATTCGGTTTGAAAAATGCAGGGGTAACATACCAACAAATGATGAACAAGGTCTTTGGGGGAAAAATTGGCCAACATATGGAAGTGTAGATGGACGACATGATCGTCAAAATTCTTCCTCAAGAAGATCACGTCCCTATTGTATAGAACATTTTCTGACAACTCCGAAACTACAACATGAGACTCAATCCGGAGAAGTGCAGATTCGGTGTGGAAGCCAAAAAATTCCTCGCTTTTCTGTTGACCAGCCAAGGAATAGAAGCCAATTCGAGCAAATACCAAGCAGTCATTGACATGAGAAGCCCCTGGTCGATAAAAGAGGTCCAACAGTTGAATGGCCATTTGGCCACCTTGTCCAGGTTTCTCCCATCAGCCGCCAAGCATTCCCTCCCATTATTCCAATTGTTGAAGAAGATCAAAAATTTTGAATGGTCATTTGATTTTGAAAAGACCTTTCAAACCTTCAAGTAGTACTTGGTCGCCCCGCTAATACTAACCAAGCCAACACCCGATGAGGTCGTACATGTGTACCTTGTAGTGGAAGATGAGGCCATGGCCGCCAATCTGATCCATGAGACGGAGGAGGGCCAGAGCCTGGTATATTTTACAAGTGAGGCACTACAAGGTCTAGAGCTTAGGTATCAACGGTTGGAAAAAGTAGCATATGGCCTATTGGTGGTCACCAGGCGGCTACGGTAGTATTTTCAATCCCATCTAACAGTAGTCACAACCAACCAACCTATCTGACAGATTCTACACAAGCCAGAGTTCGCTGACCGAATGATAGCATGGTCAATCATGTAAAATGCAAGCATGCATCAATGAGCAGATTGTATATGCAAACATACAACATATAGATTTTGATGAAGATATAGGTTGATGAAAATAAAGATTGAAGACATAGTTTGATAAAGACAAAGATCAACAAAAATGATTGTATATGAAGGACAAGCTTGACGGGATGAACAAATCAACAAACATCAAAGTCAACAACAAAGTCAAGACTCAAATTCACACAAGCTAAAACATTCAAGAAGATCTAGAGGCTATGTGTTTTTATATCTTTATTAGGTCTTAAGATGTTTGCTTAGAAAGAGTTTAGACTAGGATGAACCCTAATGGAAGTCTCACAAGCTAAAATCAATCATAACTAAAATGAGACTTACATGCATACATACATGATTTACATGCACTGCCATAAATCCATGATCATATGACTTTGATGTATTTAAAAAGAGTTTTACAAATCATGTATGAGGTTCATATCACATTTACAAATCATACATTATTCAACGTCATGCATCATACTTTTACAAATCATGTAGGATGTTCATATCACATTGAAATATCTTTTGGAAAAACCTTTAATCGATTAAGAGTTATTTTAATCGATTAAGCATTGAAAATCTTGGGAACCTGTTAATCGATTAAGTATAAGCTTAATCGATTAAGGGTTGTTACAATTTCTGGTCTCTTGTATTTTAAGTAATCGTTAATCGATTAATATTTAGTGATAGCCGATTATCTACACCCGAAAATAGAATTGTATATTAATCCAAGTTTTTCCATTTTGCTTCATATCATTGATAGTTAGAACACACATAACAAAAAACATATAGATTTAACATAGTCCTAAAAAATCACATCGCTCTTACACTTTCATATCCATAGAGAAATTTTCAAAGTGTTCTTTTGAAAAAGAGAGAAAATGGAGAATCATTAGAAAGATTTCCAAAGAGCTTATTTGTCATATCTTTATAAAGAAACCTTACATCTCACATTTTCTATATTATGGTTTTGTGAGATTTGAAGAAGGGTTCTTAGATTCTAGAACACTGAATATTCTGCACACATAGGTTCATCAATAACTTGAAAGATTTAGACATTAGCATTGACATATTCTCTTGGTGTGTTTAGTATCACCATTGATAGAGAATTGGTTTGAGAAATCCTAGCTGTGATTAGTTAGTATGTGTCTTCATGAGGGCAACAATTCTTGGGTAGAGAGAGAAATCGATTGGGGCCAGAATCGCGAAAGGTGTTGGTATCTGAGTAGGCGAGTTGAGTGGTCAAACCAAGTTTAGGGCTCAACGGATCCAAGAAGGGAGTTCTTATGCGTTGTATTGGAATTGTGTTTGTAAGAAACAATTATATTTCATAGGGAAGAAAAATATCCTAAGATTAGTAGGGGAGGCCTGAACATAGTTTGCAAGTAGACCCACAAAGGAACTAGGATAAAAGCTGTGTCTCATTCTTCTCAACCCTTAACTCTTTACATATATGTATTACTGGATTTACTTAAGTTGACTTGCATATCATTCTGATTTATTTGCATATTTTGTTATGTGCATTTACTATTCTTAATCATCTTTAAAAATGCATATAAGTTTAGTTAAATCTTGATAATCTTGGAGATCAAAGAAAACTGTTTTTCATAGAACAAGAACTAAATAATCGATTAGGTTCTTTAGTTAATCAATTATCTACAGAATGAGTTAGTATATTATATGTGTTGTTAATCAATTAAGCAGTAAGGAAACTTGTAAATATGTTTGTTAATCGAGCAATAGTAATTGTGTACCGTATCACCTATTCACCCCCTCTAGGTGAGTTACAGAGCCCTGTGGGACCAAACAACTTTTATCAGAGCTTGTATGATCATGCTAGCTTAACAACTTAGATCGTTGATCCTAAGCACTTTTGCCATGGGCTCGTATAACCCTTTTGGCGGCGATGGCGCATCCATCAACCGCCCTTCGGTTTTCAGTAGCGAGGGGTACACCTACTGGAAAATCCAAATGAGGATCCTTTTTTAGGCCATTGATACAGATATTTGGGATGCTGTAGAATATGGACCTTCCGTTTCACTATACATGGTGGAAGGAGAAACCAAAAAGTCTTGACCAACAAGGAAAAGAGAAAAGTGCAGCTTGATTTGAAAGCAAAAAATATTATTAACTCTGCACTTTCATACAATGAGTTCTAGGATTTCTCAGTGCAATAGTGCCAAGGATATGTGAGACACTTTACAAGTAATGCACGAAGGCAGTAAGGTCAAACGATCTAGATTAAATATGTTGGTACATGAGTATGAGTTATTTCACATGTTTCCACATGAGTCTATTTCTGATATGCAAAAGCAATTTACTCACATTATTAACCATCTCATTGCATTAGATAAATCATTTGCTAAACATGAACTAACGAATAAAGTGTTGAAATGTCTTGACAAGAAATAGCAACCCAATGTGACAACTATCATGGAGTCAAAGGACTTGGACAAAATGACACTCGCTATTTGAAAAACTTCAAGAACATGAGATAAAGTTAAGACATTTGACACTCAATGAGAAACGGATGAGAAAATCAAAGGAATCTCTTTCAAAGCAACAAAATCACATCCAAAAAGTCAAAAAGAGAAAATTGGTGATGTTGAGTCCGATTCCGGCATAAGTGATGAAACTATGTTCCTCCTCATCAAAAAATTCAGAAAGTACTTATGAAAGAATGGAGGACTCAAAAAGTTTCGTAAGTATGATGAAGAAGGTTCAATCAAAATGAGCAAGTATCTCAAAGACAAAACAACTTGCCGTAAGTATGGGAAGGTAAGTCACATGAGGTACACATGTCCTACTTCTCTCAAGAAGATTGAGCATGACATCAAAGCTAAGAAGACATACATCGTTTAGGATGCATCCCAAGAGGGAACTACATCAACAAGCATCTCGGAAGATGAGGAATCAAACAAGCTATGTCTAATGACCCAAAAGCTGAATTCTCACAAAGTAAGTGAGTGTTGAAAGAGTTTTTTTTGTTTCTTGCTTAGTGAGACAAGACTGATTTTGATCAATTTATTTAGTTACAGGTTTATTCTTTGCTCGCCATCTCGGCTTTGTTGGGAAGAATTCGCAACGCCAGCATAATGGTTTCAAGAATATTCAATTTGATCAAAAATTTAGCTTTAGTGAATTATTAACAGCTTCATAACATCTCGGTTTTGTAGAATAAATTCCAACATCAGCTTATGGCATGAATTTAACAAATTAATACAAGTGATAATGAGTGATATTTATTTTTATTTCCTTTTACTAACCGAACTACTTCCTTATGGAAGGTTGGTAAAGAATAAATGAATGAAGCAACAAATTGTTAGTTGTAGAATTTAATGAGAGAAAGTTAATGTTAGTTGCGAAAATGTAAATGACTGAAAATAAAAGTTAGTAGTTAGATCACTCATTATGACTGTGTATTTTTACTTTTCACAAAGATACAATTTATGAATTAAATTGCACATTGATTCAAGGTTTCTTTCTTTGTCAACAAATAAAACTTATTTGATAACACTTTACTATTTCACATTTGTATCTCTTTCAAGATTCAATTGTAGTATAGTATAGGGTTATGTCATTCCACAAGGATTTGCCTAATAGAATTTTTATTATAAACATGTTATATTACTAATAAAGATTGAACATATTTTTGGTTGGTTTTGTTTATGAAATTTTAACATTCTAACAAGTAAACATAAACAATTAATATGCACAAATTCTTGAAGTGAAAATTTAGTTTGAATGGTGGAAATATTTCTTAACATGTTTCTATGAAATTTTTTTATGAAAGTTATATGTTATACTTTGGTTATTCCAAACATCAGTTCATAAAATTTCCACTAGTCCCCCGGCGAGAAAAAGTGATTTTCAAACCTTGCAAAATATACTAATCAATAGAAAATTGCCACTAGATGAAATAAGTTGTCATGTCTTATTTCAGGCTCCGTAAACATTGATTAGCCTTGATTACAAGTTACTTAAAATGGATGATTTGATTTTACAAATGAGCTAAGGTGATTTTAGTTCATTTGTCAAGACTTTAAAAAGAAGCATTTTGGATATGAAAATCAAGTTTTAGGTGATCAAGCTAAATCCGCATTAAGCACTTTCTAAAGAATTGAAATTGCCAAAGTAATAACTTAAAGATAATTCAACATAATGAAACAAGAAATTACAAGAAATATTAGTGAGCCAAAATTCAACTAAAACTTAGGAGCATTAGCCATCTTAATCCAAGGATTTATGATACTTTACCATGCATAAATGAGATTGCAAAATGAATTTTTGCATCTCATTTGATTACTCCTTCTCCTCTTAAATTAAGGAGAAATTAGAAAAAATTATCTAAGCTACTTTGGAGTAAATATCCTCCAAGAAATTATAAGAAGGTGTAGAAGAAGAGAGAAATTCAGATGTGGATTAGTGAATGTGTGAAGTTGATGAAGTGATGAATATCTTTTAGCCTTGAAGTGCCTCCTATTTATAGGAGTTCCAAGACCCCGCTAAGCTGCTCCTTTCCACGTTAAGCTGCTGACCAAACCCTTCAACATGGGTTTGGTCACTTGGCCAAGCAGCTAGTCACCTGCTTAGGGCTGAGTTACCCAAGCTATGGTGAGCTACTTGGCCCAGCTATTGTGAGCTACTTCTGAAAAGCCTAAGGAGGCTACTTATGGTGAGGTCATGCATGAGGTAAGCATACTTGGGTGCTAAGTTAACTTTGAGCAGCTTGACCGTGCTTGATGTTGATGTGGCTTGGTACTTCGTTCCACACTGGGCGCTCTAGGTGCAACGCTAAGCTGTTGAATGAGCACTTAGCACGTGCCATGTGTGTGGTAGCTCGTGTCAGGCTTCTGTTCTGATCGTGCCTAGTTGAGTCTGACCGTTCCAAGTTGGAGTCCAGGTCAAGCTGAGTGTGCATTTGGTTCAAGCTAAGCTGCTTAGTGAGCAGCTTCATATTGACTTCATGCTTTCCACATAGGCCAAGTTTTGGTGAGTCATGCTTAAGGCTAAGCACACAACTTGCCACACTAAGCTTAAGCATGTCATGTATGGATCATTTTGGCCTATTTTGAGCACTTTGCTTGCAATTGAATATTCATCTCTTTTCTGCCTAAATCCTACAAAATAAAGTAGAAAAGAAATACACAAATCATATATACAAGATTGTAATATTTTATCCAAAAGTGTTGAAATAAGTTGGTTTTCTCAATTTTGCCAAGGATAAGTGCCATAAAAAAGTGTAGGAAATTTAGGCATTTTTTGCACTTATTAGTGAGCAAGATGAGTCTACTGAGGTAAACTCTTCCGATTCTAGTTCAAATTCCAATAATTTCTCCACATATGATATACTTTATGATGCTTATGTTGAAATGCATGAAGAACATGAAAAGTTAGCTAGAAAGTATGTGGATAGAAAAAGGTTGATTTTAGAATATGAAAAGACAATTTGTGAACTGAAATTTTTTATTGATGAGCTCAAAATTGAAAATGAAACCTTAGATTTTAAATATGCTAACTCTTCATGTGATTGTACCACTAAGTTAAATGTGATATCTACTTGTGAAAATTGCATGTTCATGTAAAAAGAAAAAAAATGTCTTAAAGGATAAAGTTACTAAATTCATATCTAGTAGTCACAAATTAAACAAATTACTTGCTAAATGTAAATATGTTGGTATTAGATCCGGTTTGGGATATATGGAAGCAAATAACACATTTTACAAGAAACAGGTAGATCTTTGGAAAATATCATATCTTAAATCCTCTACTTGCTTTTATTGTGGATTGCATGGTCATACTTCGAGCACATGTATTATTAGAATGCATGATGTTCCAAATGGAAAATATATGTGGATTGCTAACCTAAATTTTGATGAATTTAACGGACATACAAGTAAGCTTGAAGATCGTACAACAAACAATGAGTTGAAGACTCATAGGTTGTGTCTATAGACTTAGGGTGTTGTAAGATTTACTTTTATTAGAAGTCTTAAGATGATTGCCTTAGATTGAGTCTAGGTTAGGTAAACCTAGGTGGATTCTCACAAGAGCTTTAATATAATCAAGATTAAAATTGAGACATCACATCTAGATATCTTATGATAAGTAGGCTCATGTATTGACATACATAGTCTTATGCATTAAAGGTATTATATTTGAAAAACAATGTATAGCTTGTTCATATCATATAGGTAGTTTACCATATATCAAGAAAAACATTTTTAATCATCATAGTCGATTAAGTATTATGTGTAATCGATTATCAAGAATTCAGTTACTAGCCAATCTGATGTTGTTGGTACGTTAATCGATTAAGACACTATATTATCAATTAAGACATAACAGAAAAATAACTTTTAAAAGTCCATAAATCGATCAAGTGGATTAATAATCGATTAATATCAATATCATTATGATTAGTATAAGTGCTGGAATTCTGGCCCATGTGGCATATCATTCATATTTTCATATCTGACATATCTAGAAGATCTAGGAGCATACATTGCCATATAGATTACATTAGAAAAGTTTAGAGAATAAGAGCATGTTGAATAGAGCTTAGTACTTATGATTGTAGCATGCATCTCTAGGGCTTTTTATGCATATCATTCATTCTTGTTGTCCTTGATAAGTTTTAAAGTGAAAGGAAAAATTTATGTTTTCTGGAAATTGTGAAATCTGTTTTATGAAAACCTATTGCATAAATTTATCATATAGAATAGGTTCTTGTAAGTATTCTTCTTAGTGTTTTAGAATTGAGTTTACATTGTTATATTCGAGTATTCAGTACTCAAGAAAACTCAAAATCTATTTCATTCAAGGAAAGTGATCTCTAGGAGAGTAACTTCACTTTAAGAAGAGATCCTATTATTCTTCACAAAGACTAGGAGGTCTTGGTGCAAGCGATACCTGATTGGGGCCTAATCGCGTAAATATACGTGATCTTAGTAGGCAAATTAGAGAGGTCAACCCGTGGTTGTCAAGCTTGTAGAATCCAAGAAAGTAGCATCTTAGTTTTTGATTATATTGGAAGTTTGTGTGTATCAAATATTTTTCAATAGTGAAGAAGAAAAATCTCCTGAGATTAGATGAAGAAAAATCTCATGAGATCAAGAATATGCAAGAACTCAGAATAATCGATTATCCACACGCATAATCGATTAAGTCCAACATAGATTAATCGATTAATACTAAGCTTAATCGATTAAGTGCAGTCAGTTTTGTTTTGCACAAAACATCAAGGGACCCAATATTATTTGGGCACCCAAGACATGCAAGTAAATTTGTTTTATAGGTGTACCTAAGGACATATGAACATCAAATTGCATATGGAAAATAAGTGTTCTAGGCACATGGTAGGTGAGAAGATCAAGCTTCATTTACTTATCATTAAAGAAAAAGGACTATGACACTTACGAACAAAAATGTCAACTCAAATGCATGAAGTTTGGAAGTGTTGTGCTATAAAGGTAATGAGGTATCTTTTCTAAACTCCAAGTGTTACATAATATCAGTGTTATAAATAAATTCTTTCATGGAATCCTAGTGAGGCCATATTTTCAAGAATAAGTGGTATGATAAGTATATTTTCAAGAAAATCCCCCAAAAGCACCTTTTAGGCCAAAAACTATATGTTTCTCATTTACATATTCTTAAATGCAAAAATCTCATTGTTGAAAAATTATAAGATCTTTTAACCATGTTGGTTCATAAGTAAATGTAAAAATATTATCTAGGATATTCCAATTATGATAAAGCACAACAAGTCATATTTCATATTAATGCAATGACCAAAATTCTTTTTGAAAAGCCTATGCAAATTTAACATTGGATAAGCCATCTCCAAAAGAGGAGAGGAAAGGTATGCTTAATGTTTTGTAGGTACTTATGAGGATTCACATTTAAAGGACTAAAGTGTTATGCAAGAAAAGAAATACAAGAATCAAGAAATTTAAGAAAGGCCAAAGAAGAATTCAAATATGGCAACCTTCTAATATTTTGATAAGGATGAGGTAACGTATAAGAGGTAACTATATATCGAGGCATGTTCTGTTTTTTATTGTCTTAGCACATGTTATGCCTGATATTATGCCTAAATGGTTGAATGCATGCTAGATGACTAGACAATCCTAAATAATCGCACTTATCGTTAATAAATGCATGTATTCTTAATTGTATACTTTATTCTTGATTGTATATGCTTTCATGTGTTTTTGCTGTTAGTTAAGTGTGCATTAAGTGTTTAGGACATGACATTTCTATTGGAGTGTTAACAAACCTCTAAACTAATTTAAATTGTGCCAAAATCTGTCTTAGTGACTTATTTAATTGACTGTTCTGTGGGTTAATCAATTATCTGGGCTTTTGCTTAGTAATATAATCGATTATGAGTCTTATAGGTGATTACCTGAGCTAAAAAATTTTAAATATGTAATCGATTAGTTTAGAACATAATCGATTATCTATGTTAATAAAAAATTCAATCTTGTTAATCGATTAACGTAAAGGTTAATCGATTAGGTGCAGTCACAAAACAGATTCAAACACAATTCTGGGTTTAGTTTCTTCAAACCCTAAACCTCGCGCATTCTGTCCCCCTCACCCAAATTCATCTTGAAATTCTTCATCAAACTCAAAATCGAGCTACCCAATCTCTATATCTTTCCTCCTCTTAAACTCTAACCCATCAATTTGGTTGAAATTGGGTGACCATGGATTACCCTGTTCTAAAACCTAATTCAATTTTCCTATCCAATCGATTAAGCATTCCTATTTCACCAAAATGAACAACGAAAGCCCCAATAGAGTGAAACGTACCGCTGGAATGAACAGTTCTCATCATCATCTAGGACGTATGAGAAATTTGGATGCTGGAGGGTCTTCTTCAAATGCTGGGAAGAATCCATCCTTGGTTTGGACTCATTCTATGCTCATGCGACATAACATGGATGGTGGAGCAGAGATTTCAGTTCCCGCAAGAATTGGAGGTACAAGGGGCTACATCACACTCATTAGTCCATGAGGACTAGAAAATCGCAAGTGGACGATTATATCGTCAAGTAATAAATTATTAATCCTATGAGGATAGAAAATTCCATTAATTATAAAAATTAATTTAAACTTAACTCAAATAAGGAATAAAATTGAATTTAGAATAATCGATCAATTGACCATAGTAATTATGAAAATATTAAAAAGGATTGAAATCTAATTTAGGAAGGGTTCCCATGATAAGGTTTATTGCCTTTACACTCGCAAATCCTTGTTTTTCTCCTTTTCATGAACTTTAAGTTATGAGGGTGAATTGCTCTTTGATAGGTGTTATCCTCTATTGATCTCCGACAGCTGTACTAAATTGAAGTCACACCTACTCTCGTGGTACGATTATCAATTGAATCCTTTACTTGGATCTTTCTATCCAATCGCTTTGTAGTAATCCAAGGTGAATTCTAGAAACCCCCGGGAATCCTAAGACTACTCACGTGAATTAGGATTCTAGTTTGAATAACTGAATGGTCGAATAGTTGAGTTCACCTCCTGGGATTTCGCCAATGTATCTAAGAGGTGTAATTTGTTGGCCCGACAACTCATAGGAATAAAACTCAGTTTAAGGATTTAAATCACAACACTCAATGAAATAGAAGTAAAAACATGTGTTTATTGAATGTAAAAGCGTATAGCCCCAATCCTAGAAACAAAGGGCATTAATCACTCATAATAGAAAAGAGAATCCCAAATTCTAAAATAGAGAATTGTAATGTAAAGTGTGTTCAACCGTTGAGGGAGAATCCTAATTTATCCTAATTACAAAATATTGGGCTAAGCCCATCAAAACAGATCTAAACAATAGGAATAGAATATAACATTCACGACTTCTTTTGGCCCTCAAATTGGTCTTTACATAGCCTCAACACTGAATTCCATCTTCTTGCCTCCAATCTCTACTCTTTTTGGCTTCAATCCATCCAAACTGCACAACATAGCCAAAAACGCACACTCAACCCGAACAAAAAGAAATAAAAGCTAAAACAATCATAAAGTTCTAATTATGTCTTAAAATGCAAGTTAAATGCAATGCCAATGTAGCATAATTTCACGCTCATCAAATCTCCTCAAGCGTATCTCTTGCTTGTCCTCGAGCAAATATTATGTCTAACTTTCACAATCATGCATGAATGATGATATAGAAACCATGACCCAAAATAACAAGCAATCTCATGTTAGTTTTGAAACAATCCAGACATCAAGACAAGACAATCATAAACAAATTTAATTCAAGCTAAGTCTTTGAGTCATAACAACTGCATGAATTATGATCATTCTGCTCTCATCACTCTCATGTGTTTAAAGGTCATAGTATTTCACTCAAATTTTAATGAAAGTAAATTACCATAGGCTTGATTATAGACCAAATTGCCATTGATTGTATTTGAATGCATGCAAAAATCAAGAGGTCTTTAAATGGTTGTAATGAGGCAAAGTGAATGATTTAAGATGAGATAAACAAAGAAATGGTGGTACTTCAAAAGGCTTACAAATGTTTCCCAAAATACTTAAAATTTTTAGACATCTGATTGAAGCATTGAGATTTTCTTAATATGCCTTACTTTATCATATGATCCTTTTTCGATCAACCCTTCTTTTTATAATATACTTTTTTAATCCTTTCTCCTTTAGTATACTTTGTAATATGTTTTTCATTTTTTATTCATTCTTATTATTATTTTTCTAAAAGAAAGGATGAATTTTTTCCTCTTCACATTTTCATGGTTTCTTTCACTATACATGGCCTTTTTACTTTTCTCATTGCTTCAATCTAACATCACAAATTACCCCAAACCGTCATTTGAGTAGCTATGAAAAATCACTAAAGCTCCGGCTAAAAAATGGGCAACTAATAGGTTTTCAATGCTCATAGAAAGCAGTTGAAGGTCAAAAGAAAAATTCTTAATTGCCTCTATCATTTTAATGCATACAAACAAATTTCAATCTTGAAACGGTAATAAATCAAGTTCTAGAATGTACAATCATAGAAAATTATACACTCATGAAAGAAAAGGGGGTTTTATACAATTGTCAATTCAAATCAGAATCCTTATTGTGTTTGGCTATAGTTTCTCACATTTGGTTTATTCAGCAAAAGTTATGAAACAAAAACCTTTATTTAACCAAATTTAATTTACAATTTTCAAATTTAATGTCTTTCATGTTATTATTTTATCAAAAGTTTTTTTCTTCAATGGGGTCACAGATCAACAATCACCATTCATGCACACTTTTTCATTTATTGTTTATGTTTTGTAGGAGTTGCAGGAGGAGAAAAGTTGAGGCTTCCACAAGAAAATGATAAATCACCCTATGCTAAAATTGAGGGGGAGCAATAGGGAGAAATGTGCATCAACTTATAACAAGAAAATTGAAAACCATAGATGATTGTCATCAAGCAGATCCAATAACTAGTTGTCAGATCCAACAAGTGTTTGTCATTATAAAAAAAGGGAGATTGTAAAATGAAAACATGCATCAATGAGCAGATTGTATATTAAGGACAAGCTTGAAGGGACGAACAAATCAACAAACAACAAAGTCAACAAAAAAGTCAAGACTCAAGTTCACAAAAGCTAAAGCATTCAAGTAGATCTAGAGGCTAAGTGTTTTTATATCATTATTAGGTCTTAAGATGTTTTCTTAGAAAGAGTCTAGGCTAGGATGAACCCTAATGGAAGTCTCACAAGCTAAAATCAATCATAACTAAAATGAGACTTACATGCATACATACATGATTTACATGTACTTGCATAAATACATGATCATATGAATTTGATGCATTTAAAAAGAGTTTTAAATCATACATCATTCAAAGTTATACATCATACTTTTACAAATCATGTAGGAGGTTTATATCACATTGAAATATATTTTCGAAAAAACTTTAATCGATTAAGAGTAATTTTAATCGATTAAACATTGGAAAACTTGGGAACCTGTTAATCGATTAAGTATTGGTTAATCGATTAAGGGATGTTATAATTTCTAATTTCTTGTATTTTAAAGAATCGTTAATCGATTAAGATTTAGTAATAATCGATTATCTGTACTAGAAAACAAAATTGTATATTAGCCCAAGTTTTTCCATGTTGCTTCATATCATTGATAGTTAGAACACACATAACGAAAAACAGATAGATTTCACATAGTTCTGAATAATCACATTGCTCTTACACATTCATATCTATAGAGTGATTTTCAAAGTGTTCTTTTGAAAAAGAGATAAAATAGATAATCTTTATAAAGATTTCCAAAGAGCTTAATTGTCATATCTTTGAAAAGAAACCTTGCATCATAAATTTTCTAGATTATGGTTTTGTGAGATTTGTAGAAGGATTCTTAGATTCTAGAAGAGTGAATATTCTGCACGCATATGTGCCTCAATAACTTGAAAGATTCAGACATTGACATAGACATATTCTTTTGGTGTGTTTTGTATCACCATTGATAGAGAATTGGTTTGGGAAATCCTAGCTACGGTTAGATAGCAGGTGTCTTCACGAGAGCAAGAAGTCTTGGATAGAGCGAGAAGTTGGCTGGGCCCTGAATCACGAAAGGTGTTGGTATCCGAGTAGGCGATTTGAGTGGTCAAACCAGGTTTAAGGCTCAATAGATCCAATACGAGAGTTCTTGTGTGTTGTATTAGAATTGTGTTTGTAAGAAACAATTATATTCCATAGTGAATAAAAATTTCCCAAGATCAGTAGGGGATGCCTAGATGTTGTTTACAAGTGGACCCGCAAACGAACCAGGATAAAAGTCGTGTCTCATTCTTCTCAATCCATATCTCTTTAAATTTTCGTATTAATTGATTTACTTAACTTGATATGCATATCATTCTGAGTTATTTGCATATTCTGTTATGTGTATTTACTATTCTTAGTCATCTTTAAAAATGCATATAAGTTTAGTTAAATCTTGGTAATCTTGGAGATCAAAGAAAACTATTTTTCATAGAACAAGAACTGAAAAATCGATTAGGTTCTGTAGTTAATCGATTATCTTTAGAATGAGTTAATCGATTAAATTTTTTTTTAATCAATTAAGAAATAAGGAAACTTGTAAATCTGTTTATTAATCGAGCAACATTAATTGTATATTGTATCACCTATTTACCTCTCTCTAGGTGAGTTACAGAGCCCTGTGGGACCCAACTAATCAAACTTTCCCAATTTGACATCTAGTGCGAACCTCGAACGGTGATCAAATGCCAAGTTCTCTCTAATTTCGTCGTCGAGCTAACCACATAGTCAGACAATCCGTGGCATTCTTATAAGATCCTTGTTGATGGATCTTTCAACTCCATGGGGAGTGGGGCCAAAATACTATAGGACAATGGCCATGAGATTACCATTGAGCATTCCCTTACATTCACCTTGCCAACTTTCAACAACTAGGCCGATTATGAAGCCTGCGTAGCCGGTGTGCAATTGGCAAGGGTGGTGAGGGTAGAAAGAATAGCCATTTTTAGTGAATTTCAGTTGGCAGTCTCACAGATAACCGGTACTTACCAAACCAAAGACAGGTTCTTCGGTAAATAAAATAAACCAGTCACAACTTCATACTTGCCTGTAAATAAAATAAATCAGTTTGACAAAGGGTAATCATTTTTATATGAATATTTATAATTGTATATATTTGTAGGGTTATTTGTAGATATCCATATTATTGGTAATGTCTTATGCATGACTTGCAATGCTGGCAAAGTGAAGGTAAATAAATATACTTGTTGTGAATAAGGTTTCTGTTTTTGCTCGATCTGTGAGGTGGTTCTTTGAAATTACCATAGAAATTCTTTTATGTATGAAATATTTCAATCAGTTGATTGAATGAATATATGGTTGTGATGTACTTTCCACCTTGATACCATATATCTAAAAATAGTGTCAATCAGAACTCATAAAATTTGTACTTTGAGTAGTCAATCTCTTTTGCATTGCATAGTGAATTTTATTCCTCTTTTGCAGTAACATCAATTCCTGAAGAAAATATCATTGTCACATTCTTAAGTTTATCCACATTGTAGGTTAAGTTAAAAACTAGTTGCCTTTTCATTTTAGATTCAGATCAAGTTTTGAGTTATCTCATCACTTCTTAGATTACTTGTTTTTCAATCATTGATCTGTTCCACTGAGAATCTATTGCAATCAACACTACAATGATACAAACATTTCTATTTACCCATCAATAGTGCAACCTACAATTAACCTCCAACTTTGTTTTAGTAAAAACAACACAGTTGCAACTATATTTGCTTTTATTAATGGGAAAGTTCTTTTAAGAAGTTTTTCTTGTAAAAGCTGAAAAAACATGCTACATGTTTTCAAAGTTTCTTTAACAAAAAGTTCTAAAATGGGGAAAATACCAAATGTGAACAGTATCATGTAATCTATATATAACTATAAAGGACTCCCCAATCCCAACAATATTATATAATAAAGAGAATTAATTACAAAATATATATAACTAAATCATAGAATCTCAATTAATATGTTCTGTAACAAGCTATTGTGCACATTTTATTTTGATTGTTGGTACACCTCAAGTGCTTGAGACTTTTGGAAGGGATGAAATGAAAAAAAATACTCATTTCCATTCCACTTAATTGATGAAGCAACACCAAACCAAGGGAACATCATTTCTCTTTCATTCCATCCATAAATACCTATACTTATTTTTCTTGTGATTTTCAAAAGTGTAACCATCACTAAAAAGATAACCTTCCTTGGCATATTTATATAAACAACTCTTATTTATCCATCATTAGATTCACTTATTGATCTTCTGAAATAAACAGTATTTCTTTAAAAGATTTCATCATTATCTGAAAACTGATCACTTATTGAACACTTAAAATATAATAGTGAAAGATGTTTGAATATGACATATCAATTATCATATTATATATATATATATATAATTATATATATCATATGTTTTTATTAGTTATATATCATATGAGACATGGTTATATTTTGACAGTAATGCAATGTAATAGGCTATATGCTTGAATAATATGCTATCATATATAAAAAATGCGACAAAATTATACTTTGAAAATAATGAAATGGTAGGAAATTTTTCAATTAAGAAGAAGTAACAAATTTTGTTGTAGTCTCACACTTTTATGAAATACGACTTGAAGTTACTTTACTTATATTTTCAAATGTCTCTTTTCCTTCTTTTTTTTTCCTTTGTATATTTTTTAAGATTTTTATGGAAAGTAATAGTTGAATGAATATTTTAATATTGTACTCATTTTGTTATGTACTAGAGCCTTTAGAGATCAACACCTTATGCATAATTTCAATTGGCTTAAATGACCAATTTAATTATTTTGATTTTCCAAAATTCTAGTTACTGTGATGGACAAAGAATGAACTAAATTGTCGAGGTATAGCTCAGAGTACATTGATGATGTTGAGTTTTTTCTGAACTATGCTTACACCAATGGAAAATCGCAAGGAGCAGAAATTTTGTGTCCTTGTGCTAAATGTCACAATACTTGCTGGGAAGTCAGTGCTATAATGTACGACCATCTAATATGATATGGGTTTGAAAAGGGATATGATGTATGGGTTCGCCATGGCGAGGTTCTAAAAGACACGGATATTGATGGTTGCATGGAAGATGATGATGATTCAATTGATGATATTGAAGGATTATTGCATGATACATTTAGAGATGTGGCAGAAGACAATGAACTTAACAAGGGCCTCAATGATGATGCTAAAAAGTTCTATAATCTAATTGAAGAAGCACAACAAGAGTTGTACCCAGGTTGTAAGAATTTCTCTACATTGTCATTCACGATTCGATTGTACTTGTTGAAATGTCTTCATGGGTGGAGTAATGCATCATTTACCTCCTTGCTAGGGCTCTTGAGAGAAGTTATGCCTCATTTTAATATCCCTGATTCATTTTATAAAACTAGAGGCATGATAAAAGATTTGGGGCTTGATTATGAAAAGATTGATGCATGTCCTAATGACTACATGTTGTATTGGAAGGATCATAAGAATGACTGCTCCTGCCATGTATGTGGTGCTTCACAATATACAAAATCATCTAGTGAGAATGATGAAAACAAGAATGCTCACAAAGTTCCTGCTAAAGTTTTAAGATACTTTCCCCTAATTCCTAGACTACAAAGACTATTTATGTCTTCAAAGACAGCTAGCTCGTTAAGGTGGCATGAAGAAGAGCGTTCAAAAGATGGGAAGTTGAGACATCCTGCCGATGGCGAGGCATGGAAAGATTTTGACAAGCGTTTGCTATTGACTCACGCAACATAAGACTTGGTTTGGCTAGTGGTGGATTTAATCCTTTTAGATCAATGAATTTGTCTCACAGTACATGGCATGTGGTACTAATACCATATTATTTCTCACAGAACATTTTAGCAAGTACAAAACAACATATGAGCGCCTGAAAAATCGTCCCAAAGACATTCCAGAATCACACTTTAAGGAATTGATACAATATTGGAGTCTTGGAAATATTAAGTAAGATTCTTAAACTTCAGTTTATCTTAAATTGCAATACACTTGTCAAAAAGTAATATTATACTTGTTATATTGGTGAAGCTAGCCCTGTGTTCAAATATGCGGAGAAATTATCAGATAAGTTAATTCCCATTACAACGTCTCCTAGAAATAATCTGTGGTTAAGTAACAATGAGTTAATTCTTGGGTGGATTTGTAATCCATGTGATAGTTAAGCTATCATGTTTTAGATGATTTAACAAGGTATTTCTTTTCTCCTTGATAGACTTTCCAATTGGGAAATATTGTACATTAAATAGAATTCATTTCTCTTCATTCTCTCACATGGGATAATTAGAATCCTCTTTTCCAACAACGTTCAAAAAAATTCTTGAAAATGAGATGAGGTGAATTGCTGACTATAATCTTTGGGTATTTGGATAAATCCTAAAAATGACTTGCATTAAGAACAATGATGTAATAATACATTTCAATCACGATTTACCTAAATTCATCTTCACTCCCTAATTTACTAGAGTTTCTAACTAATAATTACCCCAAACATTAGAAGCAGACCTTATGTGTAAACTCTTCTGTTAGTTGTGCAGCATGAACAATTTGTTTTGAAGCATGTTCATCAGGAAGCTAGCCTTGTGATCAATAGTGAATTAACTACATTTACTTGGTCTGTTTGTATATTCCATATTATGCATTAGGACTAGGAATACACTTGTCAAAATCCTTGCAGTACATGATTGTATCTTTGATGCAAGCTTGAAATTGAAATATAATGTGTCTCTTATTCATCATTATAGATCACATTGTCTACTACAATGTGTCTCTTACACTAACAGATCATTGATGCAATGTTTTTGTATTATTGTATATAAGAAATGAGTGAACAAAATTCGAAAAATAAAGCTCAGCAGAAATGGAGACACCGAATGGGACCTGTGAACTTCGGTGTCATAAGGGAAAGATTGGTGTGATATTTTAATTATAAATATAATTATTTATATTATTTGGTTTAGTTGTTGTATTTAAATATTTTATTTTTGCAAAATGCAATGTGCAACTAAGGAGAATAAAGAGATGCCCAACCAAGTTGAAATGTTTTGTGAAACTAGACAAAGCAAGAAAGGAGAGCCATTGGACCAAGAAACAACTAATGCAAGGGTAAATTTATTTATTAGTATAGTAATTAAGTTCTAGAATATGACTAGATTTTAATAAACATGGTCAATAAAAGTTTTATGCTAACTCTTTGGAGTTTAGCCATGATTTAGGCACAACTCGATTGTAGAACAAAAATATAGTTTTATGCTAACTCGATTGCTTCTAAAAATAGGCACAACTTAAAGATTTAATTGAAAATTCTAGTCACCAACCTCACGAAGCTTTTCAAAGTGTGTTTGGGAAAGAAAAGCCTGGAAGAGTTAGGTGTCATGGAAGAGTTACCACACCTACCCTTTTGAAAAGAACAGAAAAAATAGCAAAATTTGAGAAAAAACATGTTGATGAATTGAAATTGTTGAATGATAAAGTTGAGAAAATGGAGGCAAAATATAAGCAAGAAATGTCATCAATGGAACAAAAATTTCAAATTTTGCTAACGAATGTCATAAATCAAAACAATTCAGGAGTAGATGTGGAGGCATTAGCAACAATGTTATTAACATCGGGTACTTCTATATTGACACATGTTCCAAATAATGATAAGGTAATTTCTTATTTATTTATATCATCATGGTTGCAACATGGTTAAGACTAAACTCTAATTATATAATAAATATCAAATATGTAACATTGGAAATTTCAAATTATTAGTAGAGTGACTAACCTCAAGGCTACTTTAGCATATTTATTTTTGGAAAAACTTGATGTTCATTCATATATAAGCTAACAATATATAAACTTGATGTTCATTCATATATAAACATATTTGTAACTTTGATTATCAAGATACAGTTACCCCTAAAAAGGTAGTTAGATAAGTTGATGTAGATTTTCTGGAATCTAAATCTCCAGTCATGTCAGCATCTATGTATCCTACTAACATACGATCTTCATTACCAAAACATAATCATTTTTTGGTAGTTTCCCTCAGATATCTCAATATCCACTTTACTACATTCCAATGCTCTTTGCCGGGATTGGACAAGAACCGGCTCATAACTCCAACTGCATGGGCAATATCTGGTCTTGTACAAGCCATCCTACAATAGAGGGATAAGACATTCTGCTCATTTATTTCCTTTCTTCATCAATCGTTGGAACATTAACAAGTTTGGCCTTATCCATGTTGAATCTCTTGAGAAATTTATTATTGTACTTCTCTTGTGATAGTCATAACAACTTCTTGGAATGATCTCTGATTATCCTTATTCCAAAGATCTGCTTTGCAGGACCCAAGTCTTTCATAGCAAAAGACTTTCATAAAGCATTCTTCAAACCAACAATCTTGGTCTTGTCATGCCCAATGATTAACATATCATCAACATATAAGAGGAGGATAATAAAGCTTCCATCTTCATACATTTTCATGAATACACAATTATCACCAGTTGTCTTCTTGAAACTATAGTTGATCATGAAGGATTCATACTTCTTGTTTCAATGTCTCGGGGCTTGTTTCAGACCATATAAACTCTTATTCAGACGACACAATAAGTGTTCCTTGCATGGTTCATCATAACCTTCTGGTTGCTTTTAAATAGGAATACATTAAGAAATACTCACTACAAAAAATGATGTTAAAAGTAGACTTTCCATAATTCTCACTATATTTAGCGCTCTAGAATGTATATGTTCATATGTAAATATTATATTAATATTTTTAGATATTTATATTAATATATTTGTTCTTAGAAACAACTCATCTATAATTTTTTTTGAATCTAAGTTTTTATGTATATATTCATATCAAAATAATTGATACTATTTATATCAGTATTTAATTTGATGTCAATATTTATATCGAAATAATTTTATCAATATAGTTGATAATATTTATATCACTATTTATTATTTATATCAGATATAAAAAATATTTGATACTAAATTGTAGGAATTTGAAATTTTAAATATATATGCCTATCACATTTAATAGCGTTTGCTTCACTATATGCTATTGATTTTCTTTCGCCTTACATTTAACGGTGTTCAACACAAGGACATTGTTAAACGAACGTTGTTAAATGCGAATTCTGACATAGTGATGCTATTTAAAATAAGGGTCTAATCTAGAATGACAAAAGTATGAGACTGTTTAACGCTTACTAAGAAGATGACCCTGCAAAAATAATAATGGACTCAAGTCCCCAACAATAATCGAACCAAAAATAAAATGTATCTTACATTCTCACGATTTGATATGTTATTATAAATTTATTACAAAATTAAATTATTTAATATATAATGAACATTTATTTTTATTTTGATATTGCTTCATCTTCTCAGTTTTTTTTTAAACTTTGATATTCAAATTTAAATTAGTAGGGACCCAAAAAAAATTATGGCACCAGACTTATAAAATAGTAGTACCTGCACTGAGTATAATGCGGCCAAAAATTTCAGCTTTTGATCAAATATTGTATTCTATTCTGTTTGTAAAATATATAAAATGGAAATCATGTTTTTTTTGGTTTGAACATGTCTGCCAATTGCTAGCTTTATTTTCCTCTTTGGCTTCTTGCTTTGCAAGAAATGAGTTCACGAGGGAAACCCTGCTCTTTTGTAAAAGTGTTGCTCGTTCAGAGTGTGAAACCTGGTGTGGTTCCTCGTTCATACTTTCACTATCAGAAGCAATCTATGTCTCCTTGTTCCACTTGGTTACTTTCACTATCAGAAGAAATCTATGCTCTTATTGACATGTATAAAGTAAAAAGCATTGACTCCAAAACTTGTTTGTAATGTGATTAGGTAGTACGTGCAATAATGCATGGCCCCACTATATGACTATGCTATTTTGTTTTATTCTTTTTGAATTATGTTGTGCTGTCAAATATGATTACTTTATCAACAAAGTGTTGGTCTAATGAATGTAAGGCTATATTAGATTCCAGAATAACCAAAATATCAAAGGTTTGATTCCTAGGAGCGACACTTGTTGAGAGGGGCAATCACACTCTAAAATGAATTAGTTCTTTACTCAAAGGGTGAGACGATACCCTTAGTAGTACCCAAAAAATATGATTGTTTTATGCATAAATTGGTTCGGTACTTCTTTGGTTATAATGAACATTTTGATATTATCATATATTTGATATGTGACTGAAATAAGGATGTAATCTAAATTGAGATAAGTATGAGACCGATTAATGTTCATAAAGAATATGACCCCAAAATATCAAATTGAAGTGTCCAATAAGTAACAATAATCGGGAAAGGAAGTGAGTCTTAAATTCTCACGATTTGTATGATGACTTCTTTTGTTCAAAATTTATTATAATAACATTACTTAATTAAATTGTTTTTTATATACAATGAGGATTTGTTCTTATTTCACATATCATTAAAAATTATTTTAAACCCTCAATTCTTTTCAGTATAGTTAAATGAGAAAAGCTTCTGTGCAGACAGATGTATATAGAGACAACTAACAAAATTTTGACAATATATTAAAATTTAGTCTTTAATGATAGCAAAAACGGCATAAATATATTTGTCTCCAAATATAACGTATTGTATATATCTTTATACAAGTGTTTCTCTAATTAAATCACGGTCCAATTTATTTGATCTCACTTGGCCTAATAAAAAACAAGGACGGGTACTAAATATATGGAGAAAAATTTCAGGTATTTACTTATTGTAAGAGTAAGAGTTTGCTTACTCTGGCATGAAACTGAAAAAACATGTTTCCGAGCCTGACATCAAACTAGAAGAGGTCATGTATTAGGTTTAATCGGTTTAAATAGTTAAACTATCTGGTCGGACCGGATGATTTCATATATAATTTATCATTCTTATCCATAAATATATATTTATATACAAATACAAAATTTTATATAATTAATAATTATATATAATCATATTGAAATAACATATTGCCATCTTTTTTGGACCGGAGTAAAACAAAATATTAGAGTAGTGTTCTACTTTTTTTTAATTTTAAGTGAACCGTTCGGTTCACTTCCCGGGTTATTGTGGTTCAACCAGGTTTAACATAGTTGGACCGAAATTTCTCTGATTCCACCGGATTTAACATGCCAGACTACAAATCAGAGCCATTTTCAAGTCCGATCAGTTGTTAAACTGGTCGGACTGTCTGGTCCGGTTATCACAACACTGCTTTGTATGGTTCCTCCTAGAATGGTTGGCTTATTGTGCTTAAAATATTGCATTGCGTGTGGTTGTCTTTGTTTTTGTTTTTTTATTTGATAGAAATTTTCTTTATTGTTCTAGGCAACTTTTTGAAGTTTCGATTCGTGTGACTAACTTATTCTGTCTCTGCTCTATTCCTACTTCACCCCTGGCCTTTTTGCCTAGCATGAATTGGAATGACAAAAGAATGGAGGACAAGTTTTAAATAACATCAAGTTTGTGCATTTATTTGCAAATATTAAAATTAAATTAGAACATTCAAAGTCTTTAGTGCTCCTACAGATTAAAATTGATTTAATGATCCTATTTTGCTAATTGTTTAAGGCCCTTATTTTACTGTTATAACTTTCTAATAATTAATTGTGATAATTTTTATTTAAAAATGAACTAATTTGACATTCTGGTATTAACTTTGATAAATAATTGTGGTAATTATGATAAAATTAAATAAAAACGTTATAATTTCAATGATAAAGCATATGGTGAAGAAAAAACACATTTCTAAAGGAGCAGAGACAACATATTTTCTAAAGAACAATCTTATTGGAGACCATTTTTTAGATTTTTTCTTCTTAAAGATAAATTATGAGGTTTAATATCCTTGGATAAAACCATTATATTATTATTTTTCTATAACCAATGGTATTCCTCATCTTATGAGTAAGAAATTAATCTTCTCCAAGATATGTGGTTGTTCATCCCAACAAGTATCCATCTCAGGAATTGATATCGAGATGCTTACATCACTACATCAACACTTTGTTGGTCATTAATTCAATATTAGTTAAACATTGGAAAATTTTGAAAATTTTGAAATCATACGAATTAACAATGGCATGTTTCTAAAAAAGTGGACATTCAAATTAGAGGCTTTTATAAATATTGGGTAGTTTAAAATGAAAACAACATTCCTCTTTATTAGAGAAAAATCTTCCTCTACATTAAGGTTTGATGTGTATGAATTCTGAATTTATCAAAGTTAATAATGGAAATTCCAAATTCAACATTAAAGTAATATGAAAATTTATACTGAGAAAAAAATGAATTAAAGAAAAAAACTTGTATAAATCAATAAGGACACATGCCATGAATGTAGAGAAGAAATAAAAGATTTTAAGAGGAGCATTTACCTTTGACGTGTTTACTAAGCTTTATTCTCATTTAACATTACTTCATGAATTATATATGCTGAGTTAATAGATTATTTATTTATTGTTATTTCTAAAGTAAAAATATCATAGTTAATGATTATACCGTTAAGATTCTGTCTCAAAATTATTTGGATGAGAGTAATTGTCCAGCATGTATTTAAATCATGTCTATGAGAACGAGAGAGACGTTATGAGACTTAATTCTCAGTATACTCTATTCAACTTTGACCTATGACTAAATGACATTGTTTGACACATAACAATTAGAAAGAAGTTCGGCTATGCCTCTTATATGAGTTTAAGTTTTATCTCAAAACTAATTAGTAATGAGATAAGTAATCCAACAAATATTTAAATTATACATATGACAATGAGGTAGACATTGTTATTGTTAGACTTATTTTACAATATGTTGTAAAAAAATGATACACTATAATGTATTAACTCCTTCAAAAAGATTGTGTCAACTAACCACGTATACAACTATTAGCCACAAGTTCTAAGCTTGTTTTTTGATCAAACTAGTCATTATTATAATTTTTTGTTAATCTTTGATTTTTATCTCAAACATAAAGTTGCTCAGAAAGCTATTTGGATAAATACAAACAAGTTAGTTCTAAGCAACAACTATAGTATCCATTAAGACCCAAAAATGTGCAAGATACAAGGTAAGATGGCGTGATAGTGACCAGGCTGCTTAGATTCTGGAGGTAGATAGGAAAAAAGATTAGATTAAGAGAACACAAAAAGTCATGTCAGCTATATAAATCATTAGCTCCTTACAGGTTAAATATAAAACTTGAATCAAGTTAAAATCCAAAGGCATCAAATCTTTGAAAATTTGGAGATGGCACACTTGCTAGTAGTTACTTTGTTGACCATGTTTTTGATATCTTTCTCAGCAAATGATGTGGTGGGAGAGTCATTATTTCCAGCAATGTTTGTGTTTGGAGATTCATTAGTGGATGCTGGGAATAACAACTTTCTTAACTCTCTTGCAAAAGCTAATTTTGAACCTTATGGCATTGACTTCTCAGCGGGTCCAACTGGAAGATTTTGCAATGGAAAAACTCCCATTGATATCCTTGGTAACCTTCTAGGTTTTTGTATTAATATATGATTACCAAACACATTAAACCTAAGTAATATCATGCATTGACATTGCATTTTTGCAGGAGAAAGGGTTGGTCTTCCTTATCTGCCAGCATTTGCAGATACTGTAGAACCAAGCGACAACATTTTCAGTGGAGTAAACTATGCTTCAGCTGCAGCTGGGATATTAGATGAGACAGGGAGAACACTGGTAATCTATCATCCGAGAATTAGTTTTGCAAAAAGAACACTGGTAATCTATCATCCGAGAATTAGTTTTGCAAAAAGAACACTGGTAATCTATCATCCGAGAATTAGTTTTGCAAAAAGATCATTTCTTGATCTTCCCTGTATGGGCGGGGCGGACACTCCTTATATTCTGTTTAATACAATTTTTTTTATCGAAAAAAAGCAATTGTCTTACTAAGTATGTTACAACCATTTCTCATGAATTTTAATTGGTCAATTAATTTTAAAAAAATGGAATAATTACTAAGAAATATGATATGAGATAATGTTCATTGATCCATTAGAATTTACTACATGGGATTGTGACATACTTATCCTAATAATTTTCTACAAATTTTATGTACAACTTTTAACTCAATGAACCAAATCACACAGGGAGAACGCATTAGCTTTAGCCAGCAGGTGAGAAATTTTGAAACTACCTTAAGCCAGCTCAACGATCAAATGGAGAACAGGAGTTTGAGTGAATATTTGGCAAAGTCATTGGCCGTATTGAACCATGGCAGCAATGATTACATAAACAACTATCTTCTGCCTGAGTTATATGGAACAAGTTACATCTATAACCCATCGAGTTATGCTGAAGTACTTGTGCGGATTTATAAAAATCGTCTTATGGTAAGTTCACAAATACTTAAATTCATGCGAATTTAATATCCACTCTTTCTCATAAAGTTAGTAAATTTTGCAAGAATATCTAGCTCAAATTAAAGATAATAATAAATGAATAATTGGACCTAGCAATTTTTTAAGTACCAGAATATTTTTTAGTAGCATATGAAGTATTTGTCACAACTAGATTTTTATATACATTAATTATTAGTTATGGGTATATATGATTATGTTACACAAATTATTATAGGAGCACCACTTTAATTTCTTTAACATTAGCAAAGTAATGTTATGAAGATGTTTTGCATTAACATGATCATCAACTTATAATGATATGGAAGCTATGTTGTTTTACAGGATCTACATGGTTTAGGACTAAGAAAGTTCTTGCTAGCTGGAATAGGACCACTTGGTTGCATACCAAATCAATTATCCAGACGCCTTGTTCAGCCAGGACAGTGTGCGGCTTATGTCAACAACTTAGTCAGCATGTTTAATGTCGCCTTGAAAACAATGGTGGATCAAATGAACGCAGAGTACAATGATTCCATTTTTGTGTATGTCAACGCTTATGAAATTATCGCTGATGTTATTGACAATCCAAATCCCTACGGTAAGATTGTTAATTCAGGAAAATGTGCCCCTAATTTAGTTCACACAAATGTGGTCAAATTAATTTTTAAACACCAAATTCTTAGTAACAAATTTGGATATTTACTCAAATAATATTTGGTCTTATAACGTGATTTTTTCTCTACAGGGTTCAGTGTAACTGATAGAGCATGTTGTGGCCTTGGAAGGAATCAAGGACAATTAAGTTGCTTACCCATGTCAATTCCATGCACAGATAGAACTGAATATGTGTTCTGGGATGCATTCCACCCCACCGAGGCCGTGAACAATATTCTTGTTAGTAAAGCTTTTACTGGACCACCTTCTATATGTTACCCAATTAATGTGAAACAGATGGCAGAAATGTAGTTACCATCGTGATTAAATAAAATCTAAGCATTAAATGGTGCTATTTATGATAAAGGATAATTTGCAGTCATATGTTGATTGATTACAAATTTTAATGTGATGTTTATGGGTGAACAATAAGTGATATCATTACAGAAAGTATTGTATAAATATCTATATACTATATTAAATATAATTAAAGGTAACTAACTAAGATATTGAATGTGGTAATCCGTGGAAAGCATCTCGTCTCATAATTGTGTACTATCTATGTCTTATTGAATCTGATTGGTTGAATAATTAAATAGAATAAAAATGATTTCCTTTTATATAAGTAAACATTAATCAATGAGAGAGTACATGGTGTATTTGACCATAACATCTATACATTAACTTGTCCATGCAATTAAAAGAAATCGTACACCAATCTAAAAATTACACTCTAACATTGGCATTCAAGATAAACCAATACCACAACATCATCTTAATTAAATCTTCCAACGCTATAGCATCAAAAGATTAACTATGACATAAAATTGCATTCCTAAAAAGTCATGGAGACCAAATAACCACCACCAAATCCTAGTAGGAAAAGTATTTCATTTGAAATAAAAGGACCTTACAAGGCCACCAAAAAGAACTATCAAGCTTCATCAATGAGATCATATATCTGGAAGGATGCATCAAACTCATGGTCACTTTTGGGGATGAAAAACAAAATTGGACAATTCTGATTTATTGCCTGATAGTAGATAATATCTCAACATACAATGTTACTATTCGATCGCTATGTGTTGGGTTTATTCAAGTGTTAAGTCTCATATTGGATATGCGAGAATGAGTGAAAAAGTTTATAAGTAGAAAAGGTTTATGAAATTAATGTCTTAAGGTTTTTGTTCAAGACATGGTTTTTTATTCAAATTAGATCTTGGTTATGATTCTAAAAAATTATGAGATCGTCTTCTTACACTTTTGCTCAATGGTGTACCAATCGATATACATGTATTTAACTTTTTTGTAAGTTGTAATTGGGTCAGTTTCTAATGCATTTGCTTATAAAAAAAAGCTATTGTATCCATATGGACTTGAGTGTTATTAGGTCATTCAACAATAATTACAATTTTAAGATCAGAGGTTTTTCACAAGTAGTTTTGGGTTTGAAAATAAACAAATAGAAACTAAAATAAAGATTAAATGCAATAAAATACGTTGAGATTAAACTTTGCTCTTCAACATGTTATTATCTGAATGATCTAACAAACATATCATATCCATACTTTGATTTCTTTAACATCATATCTATCAAGCACTAGTAATTCATCAAAAAGAAGATTATAAATTCCTTTGTCGATTAATCAAATTTAATTTAATTTTGTTCCTACAAAAATAGACTCAGCAAATGATTTATTCTGATTTATAATCAAATATGTGATTTCCAACAACATATTCAACATCTAAAATTGTGTTTTAGTTGATCAAACTAAAATAAATATTAAGAACACGAATAAACCATATATGTCATTGCATAAAAATTAATATATTGAGATGAATAAAAATAGATACATCAAAGCGAATAGCTACATCTAATCCCAAAAGGAGAGGGGTTAGCTACTCATATCCATGGTAACTAACAAAGTGAAGAATGGAAGATGAAGACCATTCATGGACAAGCACTAAGATCAGTTCCATGCGGTTGCAATACCTCCAATCTTCAAATGATCCTCTCCAATAAGTTGTGAAATCCTTAAAACTACAAGTCTAAACTTAAGAAATCGAAATGGAAGAAATGAAGCCATACCAAGGTTCCAAAATTATGTTTTTTTCCTTTTAAACAACTAAAATTCAATCATATTTGCTCGGTGAGAGAAGTCTCACTATTGAAAATGGTTAGCTAAATATCCTAGAATTTTGTCTCAACCAGACCATTCATATTAAATTTCGATATGTTACAAACGCCATATCTAAAAGTTTTATTGATCAAACAATGAATAAATGTGTTATCACAATTTATCTCAGAATGCTCTATTTTAAATTCTTGTTTTTCCTTCCAAAATAAACCTAAAGCATTATTTTATGTATAAACAAATTATACTTAAATTGAGTCAATATATTACAAATATTATCTATTTTTAACTAATGATATAAAAAAGTGTAAATCTTAATTAGTCCCCGGATAGAGAGGGAGTTAAGGTCATTATATTGAAGAAAATGGAAGGAATAGGTTAAGAAACTTCAACAACATTTAGGAGGGTAGATGAAACTTATGGAGGTTTGTTGTGAAGCGACATGAAAGAAATCACTGACAAAATGGCAACCTCTTGAAGAGATTGAGGAACTATATGAGTATGTGTTTGAACAAAAACAAGCTAGGGGGAAGGCTCCTCAGTCTGAACTACTTCCTCTTCCAAGTATATAATTTGAGGAACATGCACCACAACTTGAGGATTTTTAAAAACATTAGAGACTAGTAGCGTCACATTCAACATGGGCTATATAGTAGTAGTCAATAGTTGTTGCAGGAACTAAAGTGTATTGGTTCATATCCACATTTAAAGAAGGCACCTACGAAGAGTTGTGCTTATGAGGTCTATCAAAACCTATCTCACCCTTAGATATACTCCAAAAGTAAAGGTCGAGACTATCCTCGTGGACCTCCTCTCAGCACCCTCCTATTAATATGTTAGATATAGTCTCTCGTAGACAAGCTCGTTGCACAAAAGAGAAATAATAGATATGAGTTGGAAACATATAAAAAAGATACGAAATACTTAAGTAAAAGAATGCATATGAATGCTAATTATTATGTTATGAAAGAAAACATCGAAATATTCTAGACATTTTCCAGCATGGATCACACTGTTCAATGAAGTCCAATCTAGTACGTACCCTAAATAACCTTATCACCATCACATAAGCGGTCGTAGGGTACTGAGTAGTGCTACAGAGTGTGCTAAAAATGATGTTCCACCAAGTAGGGAAGAAAAATGAATTTCCATGTCTATTCCGATAAGAACATGTCTAAATATCCTATGGAATCAATCTTGAAATATCCATTTTTGAAACTTTGTTGTTATCCCATTTGCATCCAATCTAAAGATTGTTACATAAATTGATTGTTGGGAAGATGTTATACCACTTGAACAAAGAAATAGTTGATGAATATGCACGTAGAAACCTCCAAAGCGTGTTTTACCACATTAACCTTTAGGTTTGATTCGCCCCCACCAATTTAAGTATATTATATGCAAATGGGATAAACAACAAATCCCCTTCAAGATACTTCGGAAAACTTTGATATATGTTTTGCTCAAAAGCACCAAGCTTATCTTTTAATAATATTTTTGAAACTTACGTTTCCTACACTTCTATTGATGAAAATTTTGTTTTGTACTCTGCCTTCAAGTGTCTTCATTTATTGATAAATTGATGTCACTTGGTGAAGAGAAGCACCTCAAGGTTATTGTCAACAGACACAACCAGTAGAACAAATGATATCTTGTTTCATTTATGAAACATAATATGTATATACTCATTACGTAAATTCACATATTTTAGAAATATCTTTCGGAGTCTAAACGCGGTAGAGACAAACCAGTCAGAACAAGTGTTTTCACAACTATATCGAACAACCACTGAATTAGATCATGTAAAAACTATTGTACACAATTAGGAGTTTCCACTATTAACATATAAATCCAACTTCAGTTTCTGGTTTTCTGTTTAAGAATATTATTAGTTTATTCTTATTTCAAATTGTTTTTAGCATCTCTTGCTCTTATCCTTATAATATCTTAGACTTAGCTGGTTGTTTGTTAAGTTGTTGTTTCATAATTCAATAAATAAGTTGAAAGTTTTATCTTATACCCACGAACTATGGTGGAGTTATGAAGGCACCCTCATAAGATGATTGATCACATCAACCCAAAGTCTATCAAAAGGGAAGGATACTAATGTGTGGGAACCCAAATTTGTACACCATGAGGAAATGGTGCTCTCTGAGTATCCACCCATAACGAGAAAATCCTCTACTTTAGAGATGGGATAACTGCTAAGTAGTATTCAACATAGCAGTTATTGTGATATGATTAAGTATCTTAACTCAACAGGGTCCTTGAGCCATGTTTTTGGCACTTAAAACCTTATTCTCCACCCAATAGTAGGCTTGTCCATTCTTAGGGAAACCACTAAGGTCTATAAGAAGCCACATAATAAGTATATTATCCAAATAAAAACAATTACCTTCTCAATATCCCTCCTAATATTCTCTTAGAGCTCTCGAAGTTTGGAAAGGGAGTATAGAAGAACCTCGAATGATGATAACAGATCAAAAACCATTTCTATGTTATGTTCACTTGGAATAGGATCCTTTGTGCATAAACTGTTTGTCTCTGTCTTCCGGCCTAATCAGTGTTTGCCAACAAAGGCAAAAATATCAATTTATTTTAAAAATAATATATTAAATCAACATGTCTAGATACAAGTGGGCGGGATAGGATTGAGGACACCAAGTTGAGACAGTTGATCTCCATCCTATTCATTTTGTCAGAGATTACCTGTTCCACTTTTTGATGTCTCACTCTGTCCTAACCAATTGGAAATTGTCATCTATATAAAAAGAAAAACATAAAATATAAAATAATTGTTTTTATATTATTTGGTGTGATTTGATTGACTTGGTACATGTGCAGATGATTTTTTAGGTAGAGAGATCCTCCTTCCACTTTGTCTACAATCTTAGTTTCTGAATTAACCTATTGCATAACTACTATGAAGATAGAGGCAAATGGAGAGAAATGTCCAATGGAATATTTATTTCGGAAGCAAGATGCAATTTTGAAATCAAAGAATCGCTCTTTCAAATTCTCAACGACAATAATTACAGAATTAATTTAAAATAGAAAAGAGAATTCTTAAAGAATCCAACTACTAGGTTGGGGTAGAAAATTACTAAATGAACATGGATTGGGGTCATGAAGGGCCTTTCCATTTATAATCATAACATATGTGTTTATTATTGCTTATGTATCTAGCATGCACAATTTCGGAAAAACATGGAAACCTATCAAAACTATAAATGAGTAGTAGGATTTAAAAACTTCCACCTCAAGGAAATCCAAGCAAGCCAAACATTTTCGAAAACAAATTCTCACTAAAAGGAGATGGAGATCATCTATTCCTACTGTCTTGGGTCAGAGAATTTTACATTATTAGGGACGGATGATCCTTATTCTTTAAAATGATCTAGTTACTAAATTTAGAACTTAGACATTACTATTGAATTAGAGAAACAAATTACAAATCAGATCCATGGGAATGGCATATATCCTAAATTCACAAAGCAAGATGAGCATTCAATAGAAACCCTATTAAAAAGCATGTCAATTATATCTATATTTTTTATTATTTCTCTCTTACTTTAATTTTTTTTATTCCAACGGACCAAAATTTGCATCCATTCATTGACGGAATTTACCTAAAAACCTTGAAAGCATCTGATCATATATTTTTTTTTAGTTTAAACTTTTACTAATTGTATGAAAATATTTCATTATGATAAGTTATCTACAATTATATAAATACCTAGTAAACAGTAAGCATGAACACGGTTGATAAACATACAAAGTTGTTTAATCATGATGTTATTATGGCTTCGATCTTTATTATGTGTATAGAACATGTATTCTTGTCAAAGGATTTACTTCAATATTCTTTATGTAATGAGAAAAAAAGTATTTAGTAGTTGGTTAATATAGACACCTACTAAACAGAAATTATAAATACTAAATGCTTTATCACTCTAAAACATTCCATTTTTATTTATTTCATCATTTTCCTCTAAAATATAACTCGAAAATCAACTCCCACCGTTTAACTTATGTAATAGTACTCCAACTTTGTTTCCTAGTTACCATCTATTTTCTTCCATTTAACACTTTGGCTTGAAAATATTTATAGGCAAAAAATCAAAGTGAATGACAGTATTAACTTCCACCAGGGCCAGGCAAACAACCTCTAATAGTGAACTTGCACGAGCTAGTAGGGGCATGCTCACTTCCACAACATGCTCATAGAGATCAATCCCACAAATATGGACCTCTATTCCATCTTCAACTTGGTGAAATTTCTACAGTTATTGTATCCTCCTTGGATATGGCCAAAGAGATCATGAAGAAACATAATATTGCTTTTGCTCACAGGCCACCGTTTCTTGCAAAACAAGTTTTGTTCTAAGGATAACCTAACATTGCATATGCTCCATATAATGATTACTAGAGATATATGAGGAAGCATATAGATTAGAGCTTCTAACTTTCAAGAAGGTTCAGTACCACTCATTCTTGCTAAAAGAGTTTCTCTTTGGTAATTAAGTACAAAACACTATGTAAGATGATATTTTATCTTTTCTGACGAGTGGAAATTCAGAACCAATTTCCCTCATCTGTTTGATATAAAATGGACACTTGCGAAAGCGACAAGTGGATAAAGAAAACAGAGAATAGTAGAAGAATAACACCAAAAATTTTAGCATGGAAAAACCTCCTCAATTTGAGAAGGAAACAATCCCAGGACCTAGTTCAAAAAATATTTTTACTATAGAAAGTAGAATTACAATATTTGACTCTCTCTTACTAAGAGGATAACACTCAATCTCATTCAAAAAGGATGAAAATACAAACTCTCTCTAGTATCTCACAAGGAATACAAATCTCACACTAAATAGATATAAATTCTTGTTGTGTTTGGGCTCTTTTCCTATGTGGAGAAAGACCCAATTGGGTAAAGCTCACTTGTCCCACTTAATCTAATAGATATAGGTCAGATGTAAAAAGCATGTGCAATTAGTTTAGGCAAAATGAGACAATAGAAAAGTGAGAGAGAAGACAAGAGAACTCAACTCGCAGGAACTCATAGCAGTCGTGAGAAATTTGTGATTGCGTCTTCATTGACAGTTGGGTCGAGCTAAAATTTGGATAGCAGGTTTACAGCATCTAGTACTTCATTATGAATGGTTGGGTCGGTGAAACATCATCCGAGGTGGTAGAAAACGAGTTGTTAGAGAAGCTATTTTTTCTGGTTTTTCTACAACTATTTTGTTCTCATTTTCAAGCTTTTTGCTCTGTTGTATGTCGTATTGTTGAGCATGTTTTGTGCTATGTTTTGGAGACACGCTTGTATTCCTATTTTGATCATAGTGGAGCTTGATTGACTGGCTTATGCCCGTGTTTTTTGCTTCTCACATCATGAATATTTTCCACGTTAAAAGTCTCTTGTGTGTTATTACTTAATGCCATTATTTGTTATTACTCCTCATATATTCTAGCAAGTTGGGGAAATTATTATTTGCTACATATACTCTGTTAGAGTTGTCCTTGTTATTGTGTTGAATTACCTATCAGATTGGCATTAGAGGTCTTTGATTTGAGGTTATTTGACTTGCTTGAATGATGGAGGCAAATACACATAAAATGATATGTTTGAATGACACTAACTATCACTTTTGGAAAGGAAAAATGAAAGATTTATTATTTGTGAAGAATTTCCATATTCATGTGTTTGCTATCCTATGATAATTACTTTGGTTATGGAAAATGGAAACTCGCCAGAGGTAACTTGCTTGTGGCCATGGGAGAAAATTTCTAAACTGTATTGGATAAAAGCTTTGTTTGCTAAAGAAAGTGTAAATGCCATGGATATGGAGACTTCTTTGTGGCACCGCAGACTCAATCATATCAGTGAAAAATGGTTGAATTGTTTAGCCAAAAATGATGTACTTCTAGGATTGAAGAGTGCAGAGTTGGAGAAATATTCTCATTGCATGGCTAGTAAGCAGACTAGAGTATCCTTTAAGAAGCATCCTCCCTCAAGGAAGTCAGAGTTGCTTGAATTGGTGCATTCTGATGTTTGTGATCCATTGAAGGTAAAGTCATTTGATGGCACACTTTACTTCGTTACTTTTATTGATGATTTTTCAATGAAGCTTTGGGTCTATGATTTGAAGACAAAGGACCAAGTGCTTGAAAAGTTCAAACAATTCCATGTTTTGGTTGAGAGACATTCTGACAAGAAGCTGAAATGCATCTGTACTAACAATGGTAGTGAGTATTGTGGACCATTTGATACTTATTGCAAAAAACAAGATATTAGACATGAAAAAACTCCTCCTAAGACTCCCCAGCTTAATGGCTTAGCAGAGAGGATAAATAGGACTTTGGTTGAAAGAGTTAGGTGTATGCTTTCTAAAGCAAAATTATCTAAACATTTCTAGGGTAAGGCTTTATACACAATGCATGTTATTAATCTTAGTCCTATAGTTGCTTTGAATGATAAGGTTCCAGACAAGATTTGGTTTGGTAAGAATGTCAGGTATGATCATTTTCAAGATATTTGGGCATGTTCCAAATGATGAAAGGTCCGAGTTGGATGCGAAGACAAAGCAATGCATCTCTATCGATTATGGTGAAGATGAATTTGGCTACAGGTTGTATGATCGTGTTGAGAAAAAATTTGTTAGAAGCAGTGATATGAATTTCATGGAAGATCATACCATTGAAGACATTGATAAGATGAAGAAGACTACACTCGAAGAAGATAGTAGATTGTCTAATATTGATCTATTTTGAATGCATATACATGATTTGGATACAGTTAAAATAACATTCAAAATGGTGAGCAACATGATTATGTTGGTGATGAGCAGCTTGGAGATGAGTTAGATTTTCCCATTGATATTGATGAAGATGAATATGAGATGTCACAAGATGAAAATCTTGGTGATGCTCTTGAACCACCTCAACTTCACCTTCAGATGTCTAATAGGCAGAGGAAACCATCTACCAGGTACCCTTCTAATGACTATGTTGCTCTGACAGATGGATGAGAACTTGAATATTATCATGAGGCCATGGAGAATGAAGAAAAGAAGAAGTGGTTGGATGCAGTGCAAGAGAAAATGAAGTCCTTGCATGATAATCATACTTTTGATGTGGTCAAATTGTCAAAAGGGAAGAAGGTTTTGGAAAACAAGTGGATTTTTAGGATGAAGCAAGAAAGTAATTCTACATCTCCAAGGTAAAAAGTCAGATTGGTGCTTAAAGATTTCAGACAGAGAAAGGGTATTGATTTTAGTCAGATTTTTTCTCCTGTGGTGAAATGTCATACATTAGAATTGTATTGAGTTTAGCTACTACTATTGATTTGGAGGTAGAACAAATGGATGTAAAAATTGTTTTCCTTCATGATGATTTGAAGGAAGAGATTTATATGAAACAACCTGATGGTTTTCTTTTTGAAGGGAAAGAAGACTATATGTGTAGGTTGAGAAATAGCCTATATGGTTTGAAGCAGGCTCCATGACCATGGTACAAGAAGTTTGAATCTGTTATGTGTGAGCAAACCTACAAGAATACTACTTCTGATCATTGTGTCTTCATTAGAAAGTTTGTTGATGGTGATTTCGTCATCCTAGAATTGTATGTTGATGACATGCTTATTGTTGGGAAAAATATTTCCATGATTGAGAGGTTAAAGAAACAATTAGGCAAGTCATTTGCCATGAAAGACATAGGAGTTGCTAAGCAGATTCTTAGTATAAGAATCATGCGAGATATGCAAAAAAAGAAACTTTGGCTATCACAGGAAAACTATATTAAGAGAATGTTACAGAAGTTCCATATGGAAAATGATAAGGCGGTAAGCACTCCTCTTCCTACTCATTTTAAGTTGAGTGCTAAACAATATCCTTCAAATGAAGTTGAAAAATTAGATATGCAATGGGTTCCTTATGCAATGGTGCGTACAAGACCAGATATTGCACATGTTGTTGTATAGTTAGTAGATTTCTATCAAAACAGGTAGAAAGCATTGGAATATTGTGAAATGGATTTTGAGGTATCTTTGTGGTACTGCTAGTATAAGGCTTTGTTTTGGAAGTGATAAACCTACTCTTGTGAGCTATACTGATTCTAATATGGCTGGAGACATTGATTCCAGAAAGTTCACTTCAGGTTACTTGATTATGTTTCAAGAGGGAGTTGTGGGCTATACTAATTCTAATCTAGGTTGCAAATGTGCGTTGCATTGTCCACTATTGAGGCAGAGTTTATTGCCATTACAAAAGCATGCAAGGAGTTTCTTTGGGTGTAGAAATTCTTGCATGAACTTGGTTTTGTCCAAGAGAAATACTTGTTATTTTGTGATAGTCAAAGTGCAATTCATCTTCGGAAGAATTCAACTTTACATTCTAGGTCCAAACACATTGATCTTAGGTTCATTGGATACGCGATGCTTTGGACGCTGGATTGTTGGAATTGGCTAAAGTTCATATAGATAATAATGTGTTGATATGACGACTAAAGCCTTATCAAGGTGGAAGTTTGAAACTTGTCGTGAGATCGTCGGCTTGGCGATTCTCTCCACATAGTTGTCAGTGGGAGATTTGTTGGGTTTGGGCTCCTTTCCTATGTGGATAAAGACTCAATTAGGCAAAGCACACTTGTCCCACTTAATCTAATGGATAGGGGTCAGATGTAAAATGAGTGTGCAATCAGTTTAGGCAAAAGGAGGCAATAGAAAAGTGAGAGATAAGACTAGAAAACTCAACCTGGAGAAACTCATAGCAGTCGTGGGAAATTCGTAACTGCATCTTCATTCATCGTTGGATCCAGCTAAAATTTCGATAGAAGGTTCACAACTTTGGGTATGTCATTCTAAACGGTTAGATTTGTGAAACATCATCCGAGATGGTAGAAAACGAATTGTTACGACATCATTTTTTCTGGTTTTTCTGCAACTCTTTTGTTCTCATTTTCATGCTTATTGCTTTTTTGTATGTCGTATTGTTGAGCATGTTTTGTGCTGTGTTTTAGAGATACTGTTGTATTCCTATTTTGATCATGGTGGATCTAATTGATTGGTTTGTGCTTGTGGTTTTTACTTCTCACATCAGGAAGGTATTCCATGTTAAAAGTATTTTGTGTGTTCTTACTTACTGCCATTATTTGTTATTGCTCCTTGTATATTCTAGCAAGTTGGGGAAATTATTATCCGATGCATATATTCTATTAGAGTTTTCCTTGTTATTGTGTTGAATTTCCCTTCAACTCTGTCACTTTCTCTCTATGTCGTTCTGTCATACTTGCTTGTAATCTCTTCCTCATAGGTCTCCTATATATAGTGAGTGAGGGGAAGGCTTCATCATAAAGACATAATGGATGACTAATTATTTTCAAACTTTTAAAGACGCTTTGAAAAGTGTTAATCTAACTTTCTAAGTTAGACTTCAAAGTTCTCATGAATCAAGAAACAATTCCAAGACCTTGGAATAGCCATCACTAAATATACTCAATGGTACATCTACCAAGATGCATTGGTCTTACTTCTATATCAATTAGGAAGGATTTCAAACAAATCTCCCCCTTCTTGAATTAGTTGATGGGTATCACCAGTCTTGCACCTCTGCAACAGTCTCTTAACTTCTTGAGTGAAACTGTCTTGGTCATCATGTCGGACCAGTTGTTATCTGTATGAATTTTCTCTAGCTATAACTCACCATCCTCCAAAGCATTTCATATCCATTGATAACGATAATCAATATGCTTTGTCCGAGAATGAAACTAGGATTCTTAACTAAGTGGATTGCACTTTGGTTGTCTTAGTGCAAAATATATCTATCTTGAACATGACCCAACTCATGCAAGATGTTTTTCATATGTCTTATCTCCTTGCCAGCTTCAGATATTGCAATATATTCTGCTTTAGTTGCTGATAATGTAACACATATTTGTAACTTTGATTGTCAAGATACAGTTACCCCTAAAAAGGTAGTTAGATAAGTTGATATAGATTTTCTGGAATCTAAATCTTCAGCCATGTCATCATCTATGTATCCTACTAACATACGATCTTCATTACCAAAACATAATCATTTTTTGGTAGTTTCCCTCAGATATCTCAATATCCACTTTACTACATTCCAATGCTCTTTGCCGGGATTGGACAAGAACCGACTCATAACTCCAACTGCATGAGCATCCTACCATAGAGGGATAAGACATTCTTCTCATTTATTTCCTTTCTTCATCAATCGTTGGAACATTAACAAGTTTGGCCTTATCCATGTTGAATCTCTTGAGAAATTTATTATTGTACTTCTCTTGTGATAGTCATAACAACTTCTTGGAAGGATCTCTGATTATCCTTATTCCAAAGATCTGCTTTGCAGGACCCAAGTCTTTCATAGCAAAAGACTTTCATAAAGAAATCTTCAAACCAGCAATCTTGGTCTTGGCACGCCCAATGATTAACATATCATAAACATATAAGAGGAAGATAATAAAGTTTCCATCTTCATACCTTTTAATGAGACACAATTATCACCAGTTGTCTTCTTGAAACTATATTTGGTCATGAAGGATTCATACTTCTTGTTTCAATGTCTCGGGGCTTGTTTCATACCATATAAACTCTTATTCAGACGACACAATAAGTGTTCCTTGCATGGTTCATCATAACCTTCTGGTTGCTTCATTCATATATAAGCTAACAATATTCTAACTTCTCTATTTGCAGCAAAATCATTTGGAAGACAATTTGCCGCATATTGTATAGATGAGAATGAATCAAGATTTCCTATTTTGGATTAGGATTATATTTTGTTAAACAATAATGGATATAATTGTATATGATATGACTAGTAGTGGAGTGGTTTGTGTAGTTAAGCTTGTCACTTTCAAGAACATAAGTCTGTATGTTGGTTCACCAAGTTTAGAGTAACAAATACTCATGTTTTAAATTAATTAATGTTATGAATATCCATTAAAAAAATATTTATTCATATTTGATCTCAGAGTATTATCCAAAAATAATGATTTTCTTAAAATAAAAATTCTAAATGAACAGATTTATTTAGAAAAAGGTAGAGTAGTTAAGCATTGTATATATGGTGTACCAAAGACAACGATTATATATTTCCAAAATAGACACAAGACTAAAGACAACAGTTTTCTTGCTTGTAGACAATGAGAACGGTTTCAAAGTTGTTGCCTACAAACACAGCTGACAACAGTTTTCAAACTAGTGCATGTATACAAACTGCCAACAGTTTCAAAACTGTTGCCTATAAACACAACGACCACGATTTTCTACTTTTCTTTTAGATCACAGTTTTTAACCGTTGCCTTTAACATTGCACATACACCGTTGTCTATTTAAATATTAGACAATGGTTTTAAAAAGATGTTGCCAAAAGTCAAAAAACTGTGGCCTAAACAAAAGGCAACGCCTCATACTACCACAGTTAAAAAATTGTTGCCTTTAGCAACGAGAACGGTTTTTTGACTTATGGCTACGGTTTTCAGCCGTTGACATAGGTCAAAAATGTTGTAGTGTAATTTTGATTATGCATGATTAAAGGTTTGATAAAAAATCTACGTTTGTTATTTTGTCCTTTTTCAAGCCGAACCCGTCCCTATCTTGACCCGTCCTATTTTGAACATGTCCCTCACGCGTCCCATCCTAATTAACGATAGGTTCGGGTTCAAAAATTGACCCAACAATATTTAGGGATGGGGGATCGACATGCTTAACTCGTCCCAACCCGTCCCACGCTCACCCGTACTTTAGACTGTTCAACATTTTATCATTCTAGTTTATGAATGATGTTGGCACCACTTATCGAAAAACAACCCCAATGTAACTCATCAATGTATTACCACCCTTCATGTTACATGATTGCACTTTCATGTGTTAATCCACTATTAACTTCTAATTCTTACTTCTTGCATGAATACATTCTTCATCACATATGCACTTTTTCCCCGAGAACCCATTCATTTAATCTATAACAAACAACTAAAAAGTAGATATTTAAGTGAAAAATCATTCTTTATCTACAACGAATAATCATTTCTCAACTCACAAATAAATATTTCAGCTAAATATTCATACAAAGGGAGAAACTATTTCTCAACTCACAAAGATGACAGTAACATACACAGAGTTGAGTTGTTCATTCAAAGGGAAAACCATAACATATTTATGCACAGGTAAAAACTAAAAAAATGTCACATTATTTGTTGAATGTTCTGGAGAGGAGTTGAGTTATTGACTATCATGAGAGTTGAGTTGTTAATGAACAGTTATGATTTTTATGGTTAGTATGCTGAAGATTTTTTTTAGTTGGGAGAGAATGAACAAGCTGAAGTGTGGGAACAGACATGATGTTTTCAATTTAAATAGGAATACATTAAAAAATACTCACTACAAAAAATGATGTTAAAAGTAGACTTTCCATAATTCTCACTATATTTAGCGCTCTAGAATGTATATGTTCATATGTAAATATTATATTAATATTTTTAGATATTTATATTAATATATTTGTTCTTAGAAACAACTCATCTATAATTTTTTTTGAATCTAAGTTTTTATGTATATATTCATATCAAAATAATTGATACTATTTATATCAGTATTTAATTTGATGTCAATATTTATATCGAAATAATTTTATCAATATAGTTGATAATATTTATATCACTATTTATTATTTATATCAGATATAAAAAATATTTGATACTAAATTGTAGGAATTTGAAATTTTAAATATATATGCCTATCACATTTAATAGCGTTTGCTTCACTATATGCTATTGATTTTCTTTCGCCTTACATTTAACGGTGTTCAACACAAGGACATTGTTAAACGAACGTTGTTAAATGCGAATTCTGACATAGTGATGCTATTTAAAATAAGGGTCTAATCTAGAATGACAAAAGTATGAGACTGTTTAACGCTTACTAAGAAGATGACCCTGCAAAAATAATAATGGACTCAAGTCCCCAACAATAATCGAACCAAAAATAAAATGTATCTTACATTCTCACGATTTGATATGTTATTATAAATTTATTACAAAATTAAATTATTTAATATATAATGAACATTTATTTTTATTTTGATATTGCTTCATCTTCTCAGTTTTTTTTTAAACTTTGATATTCAAATTTAAATTAGTAGGGACCCAAAAAAAATTATGGCACCAGACTTATAAAATAGTAGTACCTGCACTGAGTATAATGCGGCCAAAAATTTCAGCTTTTGATCAAATATTGTATTCTATTCTGTTTGTAAAATATATAAAATGGAAATCATGTTTTTTTTGGTTTGAACATGTCTGCCAATTGCTAGCTTTATTTTCCTCTTTGGCTTCTTGCTTTGCAAGAAATGAGTTCACGAGGGAAACCCTGCTCTTTTGTAAAAGTGTTGCTCGTTCAGAGTGTGAAACCTGGTGTGGTTCCTCGTTCATACTTTCACTATCAGAAGCAATCTATGTCTCCTTGTTCCACTTGGTTACTTTCACTATCAGAAGAAATCTATGCTCTTATTGACATGTATAAAGTAAAAAGCATTGACTCCAAAACTTGTTTGTAATGTGATTAGGTAGTACGTGCAATAATGCATGGCCCCACTATATGACTATGCTATTTTGTTTTATTCTTTTTGAATTATGTTGTGCTGTCAAATATGATTACTTTATCAACAAAGTGTTGGTCTAATGAATGTAAGGCTATATTAGATTCCAGAATAACCAAAATATCAAAGGTTTGATTCCTAGGAGCGACACTTGTTGAGAGGGGCAATCACACTCTAAAATGAATTAGTTCTTTACTCAAAGGGTGAGACGATACCCTTAGTAGTACCCAAAAAATATGATTGTTTTATGCATAAATTGGTTCGGTACTTCTTTGGTTATAATGAACATTTTGATATTATCATATATTTGATATGTGACTGAAATAAGGATGTAATCTAAATTGAGATAAGTATGAGACCGATTAATGTTCATAAAGAATATGACCCCAAAATATCAAATTGAAGTGTCCAATAAGTAACAATAATCGGGAAAGGAAGTGAGTCTTAAATTCTCACGATTTGTATGATGACTTCTTTTGTTCAAAATTTATTATAATAACATTACTTAATTAAATTGTTTTTTATATACAATGAGGATTTGTTCTTATTTCACATATCATTAAAAATTATTTTAAACCCTCAATTCTTTTCAGTATAGTTAAATGAGAAAAGCTTCTGTGCAGACAGATGTATATAGAGACAACTAACAAAATTTTGACAATATATTAAAATTTAGTCTTTAATGATAGCAAAAACGGCATAAATATATTTGTCTCCAAATATAACGTATTGTATATATCTTTATACAAGTGTTTCTCTAATTAAATCACGGTCCAATTTATTTGATCTCACTTGGCCTAATAAAAAACAAGGACGGGTACTAAATATATGGAGAAAAATTTCAGGTATTTACTTATTGTAAGAGTAAGAGTTTGCTTACTCTGGCATGAAACTGAAAAAACATGTTTCCGAGCCTGACATCAAACTAGAAGAGGTCATGTATTAGGTTTAATCGGTTTAAATAGTTAAACTATCTGGTCGGACCGGATGATTTCATATATAATTTATCATTCTTATCCATAAATATATATTTATATACAAATACAAAATTTTATATAATTAATAATTATATATAATCATATTGAAATAACATATTGCCATCTTTTTTGGACCGGAGTAAAACAAAATATTAGAGTAGTGTTCTACTTTTTTTTAATTTTAAGTGAACCGTTCGGTTCACTTCCCGGGTTATTGTGGTTCAACCAGGTTTAACATAGTTGGACCGAAATTTCTCTAATTCCACCGGATTTAACATACCAGACTACAAATCAGAGCCGTTTTCAAGTCCGATCAGTTGTTAAACTGGTCGGACTGTCTGGTCCGGTTATCACAACACTGCTTTGTATGGTTCCTCCTAGAATGGTTGGCTTATTGTGCTTAAAATATTGCATTGCGTGTGGTTGTCTTTGTTTTTGTTTTTTTATTTGATAGAAATTTTCTTTATTGTTCTAGGCAACTTTTTGAAGTTTCGATTCGTGTGACTAACTTATTCTGTCTCTGCTCTATTCCTACTTCACCCCTGGCCTTTTTGCCTAGCATGAATTGGAATGACAAAAGAATGGAGGACAAGTTTTAAATAACATCAAGTTTGTGCATTTATTTGCAAATATTAAAATTAAATTAGAACATTCAAAGTCTTTAGTGCTCCTACAGATTAAAATTGATTTAATGATCCTATTTTGCTAATTGTTTAAGGCCCTTATTTTACTGTTATAACTTTCTAATAATTAATTGTGATAATTTTTATTTAAAAATGAACTAATTTGACATTCTGGTATTAACTTTGATAAATAATTGTGGTAATTATGATAAAATTAAATAAAAACGTTATAATTTCAATGATAAAGCATATGGTGAAGAAAAAACACATTTCTAAAGGAGCAGAGACAACATATTTTCTAAAGAACAATCTTATTGGAGACCATTTTTTAGATTTTTTCTTCTTAAAGATAAATTATGAGGTTTAATATCCTTGGATAAAACCATTATATTATTATTTTTCTATAACCAATGGTATTCCTCATCTTATGAGTAAGAAATTAATCTTCTCCAAGATATGTGGTTGTTCATCCCAACAAGTATCCATCTCAGGAATTGATATCGAGATGCTTACATCACTACATCAACACTTTGTTGGTCATTAATTCAATATTAGTTAAACATTGGAAAATTTTGAAAATTTTGAAATCATACGAATTAACAATGGCATGTTTCTAAAAAAGTGGACATTCAAATTAGAGGCTTTTATAAATATTGGGTAGTTTAAAATGAAAACAACATTCCTCTTTATTAGAGAAAAATCTTCCTCTACATTAAGGTTTGATGTGTATGAATTCTGAATTTATCAAAGTTAATAATGGAAATTCCAAATTCAACATTAAAGTAATATGAAAATTTATACTGAGAAAAAAATGAATTAAAGAAAAAAACTTGTATAAATCAATAAGGACACATGCCATGAATGTAGAGAAGAAATAAAAGATTTTAAGAGGAGCATTTACCTTTGACGTGTTTACTAAGCTTTATTCTCATTTAACATTACTTCATGAATTATATATGCTGAGTTAATAGATTATTTATTTATTGTTATTTCTAAAGTAAAAATATCATAGTTAATGATTATACCGTTAAGATTCTGTCTCAAAATTATTTGGATGAGAGTAATTGTCCAGCATGTATTTAAATCATGTCTATCAGAACGAGAGAGACGATATGAGACTTAATTCTCAGTATACTCTATTCAACTTTGACCTATGACTAAATGACATTGTTTGACACATAACAACTAGAAAGAAGTTCGGCTATGCCTCTTATATGAGTTTAAGTTTTATCTCAAAACTAATTAGTAATGAGATAAGTAATCCAACAAATATTTAAATTATACATATGACAATGAGGTAGACATTGTTATTGTTAGACTTATTTTACAATATGTTGTAAAAAAATGATACACTATAATGTATTAACTCCTTCAAAAAGATTGTGTCAACTAACCACGTATACAACTATTAGCCACAAGTTCTAAGCTTGTTTTTTGATCAAACTAGTCTGATCTTATCATCATCCTCATCCTAATTCTCATCCACATTCTCATCCTCATTGTCGTCCTCCTATCCTTATCCTCGTCCTCATCGTCTTGGTCATCCTCATCCTCATCCTATCCTCATCCTCATCCTCTTCCACATTCTCATCCTCATCCTATCCTCATCCTCATTCTCGTTCTCATCCTATCCTCATCCTCATCCTCTTCTTCTTCTTTATCCTCATCGTTATTCTCGTCCTCATCCTATCCTCGTCCTTATCCTCATCCTATCCTCATCCTCATGCTCATCCTCATCCTATCCTTATCCTCATCCTCATTCTCGTCCTCGTCCTCATCCTCATCCCCCTCCTCATCCTCATCCTTATTCTCGTCGACATCCTATCCTCATCCTCATCCTCATCCTATCCTCATTC
>NW_017715974.1:0-2464 GCF_001865875.1 Lupinus angustifolius
CTATTCTCATCCTCGTTTTAATCCTATCCTTATCCTCATTCTCGTCCTTATCATATACTCATCCTCGTCCTCTATCTATCCTCATCCTCATCCTCGTCCTCATCCTCGTCCTCATCCTATCCTCATCCTCATCTTATCCTCATCCTCATCCTCATTCTCGTCCTCATCCTATCCTCATCCTCATCTTATCCTCATCCTCATCCTCATTCTCGTCCTCATCCTATCCTCATCCTCATCTTATCCTCATCCTCATCCTCATTCTCGTCCTCATCCTATCCTCATCCTCATCTTATCCTCATCCTCATCCTCATTCTCGTCCTCATCCTATCCTCATCCTCATCTTATCCTCATCCTCATCCTCATTCTCGTCCTCATCCTATCCTCATCCTCATCTTATCCTCATCCTCATCCTCATTCTCGTCCTCATCCTATCCTCATCCTCATCTTATCCTCATCCTCATCCTCATTCTCGTCCTCATCCTATCCTCATCCTCATCTTATCCTCATCCTCATCCTCATTCTCGTCCTCATCCTATCCTCATCCTCATCTTATCCTCATCCTCATCCTCATTCTCGTCCTCATCCTATCCTCATCCTCATCTTATCCTCATCCTCATCCTCATTCTCGTCCTCATCCTATCCTCATCCTCATCTTATCCTCATCCTCATCCTCATTCTCGTCCTCATCCTATCCTCATCCTCATCTTATCCTCATCCTCATCCTCATTCTCGTCCTCATCCTATCCTCATCCTCATCTTATCCTCATCCTCATCCTCATTCTCGTCCTCATCCTATCCTCATCCTCATCTTATCCTCATCCTCATCCTCATTCTCGTCCTCATCCTATCCTCATCCTCATCTTATCCTCATCCTCATCCTCATTCTCGTCCTCATCCTATCCTCATCCTCATCTTATCCTCATCCTCATCCTCATTCTCGTCCTCATCCTATCCTCATCCTCATCTTATCCTCATCCTCATCCTCATTCTCGTCCTCATCCTATCCTCATCCTCATCTTATCCTCATCCTCATCCTCATTCTCGTCCTCATCCTATCCTCATCCTCATCTTATCCTCATCCTCATCCTCATTCTCGTCCTCATCCTATCCTCATCCTCATCTTATCCTCATCCTCATCCTCATTCTCGTCCTCATCCTATCCTCATCCTCATCTTATCCTCATCCTCATCCTCATTCTCGTCCTCATCCTATCCTCATCCTCATCTTATCCTCATCCTCATCCTCATTCTCGTCCTCATCCTATCCTCATCCTCATCTTATCCTCATCCTCATCCTCATTCTCGTCCTCATCCTATCCTCATCCTCATCTTATCCTCATCCTCATCCTCATTCTCGTCCTCATCCTATCCTCATCCTCATCTTATCCTCATCCTCATCCTCATTCTCGTCCTCATCCTATCCTCATCCTCATCTTATCCTCATCCTCATCCTCATTCTCGTCCTCATCCTATCCTCATCCTCATCTTATCCTCATCCTCATCCTCATTCTCGTCCTCATCCTATCCTCATCCTCATCTTATCCTCATCCTCATCCTCATTCTCGTCCTCATCCTATCCTCATCCTCATCTTATCCTCATCCTCATCCTCATTCTCGTCCTCATCCTATCCTCATCCTCATCTTATCCTCATCCTCATCCTCATTCTCGTCCTCATCCTATCCTCATCCTCATCTTATCCTCATCCTCATCCTCATTCTCGTCCTCATCCTATCCTCATCCTCATCTTATCCTCATCCTCATCCTCATTCTCGTCCTCATCCTATCCTCATCCTCATCTTATCCTCATCCTCATCCTCATTCTCGTCCTCATCCTATCCTCATCCTCATCTTATCCTCATCCTCATCCTCATTCTCGTCCTCATCCTATCCTCATCCTCATCTTATCCTCATCCTCATCCTCATTCTCGTCCTCATCCTATCCTCATCCTCATCTTATCCTCATCCTCATCCTCATTCTCGTCCTCATCCTATCCTCATCCTCATCTTATCCTCATCCTCATCCTCATTCTCGTCCTCATCCTATCCTCATCCTCATCTTATCCTCATCCTCATCCTCATTCTCGTCCTCATCCTATCCTCATCCTCATCTTATCCTCATCCTCATCCCCATCCTATTCTAATTCTTATCCTCATTCTCATCCTCGTCCTCATTCTTATCCTCATTCTTATCCTCCTATCCTCATCCCCATCCTCCTCCTAGCCTCATCCTTATCCTCATCCTCATCCTTATCCTCATCCTCTTCCTCATCCTCTTCCTCATCTTCATCCTCTTCATATCCTCGTCCTCATCCTCATCCTATCCTCATCCTCATCCTCAACCTCATCCTCATCCTCATCCTAATCCACTTCCTCATCCTCGTCCTATTCTCATCATCATCCTCATCCTATCCACCTACTCATCCTATCCACATCCTCATCCTATCCACATCCTCATCCCTTCATC
>NW_017715975.1:0-256 GCF_001865875.1 Lupinus angustifolius
TGCCCTCATCCTTTCCTCTTCCTCATCCTCCTCCTCATCCTCATCCTTATCCTCCTCCTATTCTCATACTCATCCTATCCTCATCCTATTCTCATACTCATCCTATCCTCATCCTCGTCCTCATCCTATCCTCATCCTCATTCTCGTCCTCATCCTAACCTCATCCTCCTCCTCATCCAAACCTCACCCTCATTCTCGTCCTCATCCAAACCTCACCCTCATTCTCATCCTAACCTCATCCTCATTCTTGTCCTCA
>NW_017715976.1:2500-5000 GCF_001865875.1 Lupinus angustifolius
AATAATATAAAAATCGGATGAATCGGCCCAAACCGGCTTACTAATGGGGTGCCCTAAGACATTACAAAATTTCGCTTTAGCCAAAGATCTAATTAGAGGAATAATTGGAACTATTGTCTCAAGCTTTTTCATAACAATTTCGATTAGAAATGCATTTTCCAGCATTTGACTCCGTACCGCTGAACGATTCAATCGCACATTTGAAAAATAGCCCAAAAGGTGAAATGAACCCTCGGAGAATTGGTTTATTTGAATTGTTCTTGGTTGAGACCAAACATAAAAATGATATTGCCATAAACGGATAAGATAATTTTTCCATTTATTCATCAAAAGAGACGCATTCTTTGAAGCCAAAATATATTTTTCTTGATATCTAACATAATGAATGAAAAGCTCCTTGAAGAATGATAAGGTAGACGAAAAATCCTTAGCAAAGACTTCTAAAAAATGTTCTATTTTTCCATAGAAATAGATTCGTTCAAAAAGAACGCTAAAAGATTTTAATCGTAAATGAGAGGATTTGTTACGTAGAAAAAGGAAAATAGATTCGTATTCACATACATAAAAATTATATAGGAACAAGAAAACTCTTAGATTACTTTTTGAAAAAGTAGAAATCGATTTTTTTGGAGTAATAAGATTATTCCAATTACAATATTCATAAAAAAACAACCTTAATAAGTGAAACAAAGGGGCATCTTTAGCCCAGTATCGAAAGACTTGAACCAAGATTTCCAGATGGATAGGATAGGGTATTCGTGCATCTGACACATAATTTAAATATGTTAATTTATCTTCGAAAAACGGAAAAATGGAATGAATTGATCGCAAATTTTTATAATATTTTATGATTTTTGACTCCTCTGAGGAAGAGTTTAATTGTAGGGAAAGTGGAATTTCCACGACGATGGCAAAACCTTCTGATATTATTTGAGAATACAAATTTTTATTATAACTCAAAAATTGATTTTTTTTAGAATCATTAGCCGAAATAATCAAGTGATTCTGTTGATCCATTCGAGTAATTAAACGTTTTACAATTAGTAAACTAGATTTATTATCATAATCTACATTTTCCGAAAAAATAGATCCATTAAAATCATGACCATAAACGAGTCCATAAATATACTCCCGAAAAATGAGTGGGTATAGGAAGTGCTGTTGGCGAGAGATATCTAGTTCTAAATATACTTGATATTCCTCCATTTTTGACATTCAATTTGGTCAAACAAAGGATCAGGGATTCATTAGATTCTCAAATAATACATAGTGCGATACAGTCAAAACAAGGTATTATTATTATTATATATTTGAATATTCTAATTCGAATAAAAAACGAATATGAATAGATACCTAGAAAACAAGTAAAAAAAAAAAAACCATCAACGGACTCTTTCTCCTCGCTTTTTCCATCGAATCGTGTCGTGCTCTAGGATAAGAAGCCAGTTAGAAATCCTTTATTTTATCAGCGCAATCGCTCTTTTGATTTTTGGAAAAAAAAAAAATATCTTTATCAATATACTCTTTCTTGTACACATTTATCGCCATCCCATAATGGAGAATAGCTATATAGTTAGGACTAATAACAAAAATAAATAAAAAATATATTCGTGGCAAAAGCTTTTCCCACATCAAGCACAAATTGATTTTTAACATACAATTAGATGGGACAATCATTCAAATAAAAAGGGAAAGCTGGTTACTTTTTGTTTACCTATAATTGGAGCCACCAAGCAGAGCTCTATCCCTTTATTAATTCAACCCAACTGAATTTTTTTGTTTCGATCGAAGAAATTCAAACAAAAATTTTCGACGGATCCATTGATCTAATAAGAATCAAATATTTTTTTTATTCACCATTCTATTGGTACGACATGCTGTTTTTTCCATTCATTCCTTTCTGGATCAGTCGTGGTCTTACAAACTCTACCGATGGTATGGACGAACCAATTGCTTCGTAGAAATGTGTAAAAAATGGAGTCGCACTTAAAAGCCGAGTACTCTACCGTTGAGTTAGCAACCCTAATAATAAACAAAAAAAATAGAATGTGTCTATTTAATCACAATAAAAAAGCCTATGGAACGCTAATGTGAATAAATCGATCGAGATTTATTCACGATCGGATTATATTTGTTTGATACGTTGTTGTCAATATGAGTGTTCAAAAACCACTACAATCGAGAAAACAAACGGATTAAAATTAAAAAAAATGAAATCTTAATCTTAACCGAATCTTAATATTATTAATATTTATATTATTAAATAGATTATTCAATTTTATTATTATTATATATTATAAATTAAAAATCTAAATTCTATTCTAAATAAAAAAATTATAGAAAAAAAACTTCTTAATAGTCCCCCCTGTTGTGTGAACATCGAAAAACTAAATAGTCGCTCTCCCTGAAGACTCGGAAGAACCCTTTTCGTAAAATCTCGTTTGCTTAATAAATAAGTTTCTACTCGAACACGAAAGGACGAAAAAAAGCAATATAATAT
>NW_017715976.1:10000-18451 GCF_001865875.1 Lupinus angustifolius
TCAAACAAACCCCTTCATTGATTTGAGATATTGATAAGGTGAATACCCGGTCTATTCAATGCTAGGCCTAATGAGTATGTATAGGGACCTCAAACAAATTATCTTTTCGTCCTATCGTATGAACTTTAAGGTGTATGAAGTTTCATTTCTTATTTGATATAAGTAAGTCGATAGAGAATCCATTTAACTTAAGTTGATCCGGGCCAAAAGCAGACCTACGTCAGGATAACCCTTCTTTGAAACACTTTGGTAGTGCTCTTAGATTGTATTGTAATCAAAATAAGAAATCAGAGCACAGGGAGTCATCTCCTTATTCTTTCTGTCAAGAAAAAAGATGGTAGACTAACTGATATTTGTATCAGTTAATGAAAAAGCCCAATGCAAAAAAGATGCACGTTGGGTCTTTAAAGAAATTCAAATCGTTTTGATAATAATAAGTTTGATTTGTTTTACCGAGCAGGTCTACGGTTCGAGTCCGTATAGCCCTACATATTCCTACAAATAATAATATTTATTATTTAATATGTCTCATTACTAACTAATATATTTTGAGTACTAAATACTCTATACTTGTATTAATAAAAATATCCATTCTATTATTATTATATTAATTAGTAATTAATTAGCAGTAGAACGAATTTCTAAATTTCTATTAGAATAGTTTTATATTAGATAAAAAGTTACTAATATTAGTAGTCTTCTATACTAATTTAAATCAGTTATATAAAAAAAAATGCTTTAATATTTGAATATAAAGTAAAGCAGTTCTATATATTATATAGACTATATATAATTATTATATATATCATTATATATATTATAATATATAATTATGTTTGTATATTAAATCTAATTATTTAATAAAATTTAATATAAAAAATAATAATAAATTTTGAAATTTAATAGAAATTAATATGGAATTTATTAATAACGAATACGAATGACTAATCGGGTATATTTTCCACATTCATAGGAGTACATTTATGTTTTTGCTTTACGAATATGATCTTTTTTGGGCATTTCTAATAATCTCGAGCCTTATTCCGATTTTAGCATTTTTAATTTCTGGAATTTTAGCCCCGATTAGCAAGGGACCAGAGAAACTCTCGAGTTATGAATCGGGAATAGAACCAATGGGCGATGCTTGGTTACAATTTAGAATCCGTTATTATATGTTTGCTCTAGTTTTTGTTGTTTTTGATGTTGAAACGGTTTTTCTTTATCCATGGGCAATGAGTTTCGATGTATTGGGGGTATCCGTATTTATAGAAGCTTTAATTTTCGTACTTATCCTAATTGTTGGTTTAGTTTATGCATGGCGAAAGGGGGCATTAGAATGGTCATAATTCTTGAATATTTAGACAATAAAAAAAAAAACACATTGAGACTGTTATGAATTCTATTGAGTTTCCCTTACGTGACCGAACAACCCAAAATTCAGTTATTTCAACTACATTAAATGAGCTTTCAAATTGGTCAAGACTATCCAGTTTATGGCCGCTTCTCTATGGTACCAGTTGTTGCTTCATTGAATTTGCTTCATTAATAGGGTCGCGATTCGACTTTGATCGTTATGGACTAGTACCACGATCGAGTCCTAGGCAGGCAGACCTAATTTTAACAGCGGGCACAGTAACTATGAAAATGGCTCCTTCTTTAGTTAGATTATATGAGCAAATGCCCGAACCAAAATATGTTATTGCTATGGGAGCCTGTACAATTACAGGGGGAATGTTCAGTACCGATTCTTATAGTACTGTTCGGGGCGTAGATAAGCTAATTCCTGTGGATGTCTATTTGCCGGGCTGTCCACCTAAACCGGAGGCCGTTATAGATGCTATAACAAAACTTCGTAAGAAAATATCTCGAGAAATCTATGAAGAGCAAATTAGGTCTCAACGAGAGAATAAGAATAGGTGTTTTACTACCAACCACAAATTTCATGTTGGACGCAGTACTCATACCGGCAATTATGATCAAGGATTTTTTTTTCAACCACCATCTACTTCGGAGATATCCTCTGACACATTTTTCAAATATAAAAAAAAGAGTTCAGTATCCTCCCACAAAGTAGTGAATTAGACCGGATTCTTTTGTCCAAAATACAATACAATAATAAATAGCAAGTCAATCTTAAAAAATTTCACTGTAAGGTAAACTACTTATACAAATAAAAAAAATACAGGAGAAAAAAATGCAGGGTCGTTTGTCGGCTTGGCTAGTCAAACATGGACTAATTCATAGATCTTTGGGTTTCGATTACCAAGGAATAGAGACTTTACAAATAAAGCCCGAGGATTGGCATTCCATTGCTGTTATTTTATATGTATATGGTTACAATTATCTACGTTCCCAATGTGCTTATGATGTAGCACCGGGAGGACTGTTAGCTAGTGTGTATCATCTTACGAGAATAGAGTGTGGTATAGATCAACCAGAAGAGGTATGCATAAAAGTATTTGTACCAAGGAAAAATCCAGGAATTCCTTCTATTTTCTGGGTTTGGAAAAGTGCGGATTTTCAAGAAAGAGAATCTTATGATATGTTGGGAATCTCTTATTATAATCATCCGCGTCTGAAACGTATTTTAATGCCCGAAAGTTGGATAGGATGGCCTTTGCGTAAAGATTATATCGCCCCCAATTTTTATGAAATACAAGATGCTCACTAAATGATAAAAAGAAAAAAAAAACTAATCCGCATTTCTACAATCCCAGATATTCCTTAAATATCTGTACATTGTCTTATAGATCAGACAAAGTAATTGACGTCAAATCAAACAGAATAATTGAGTTCTCGTTTATATATTATTATTATGGATGGGATAAATTAAAAAATGAGGGTAGGGATTCATTTAGATTCTCAAATTTGAACGATACTTCACTTCTTTCAGATGAGCTAAGCCGATAGGATGAACTCAAAAAATTTTGCATCATGAACTATGTAACGTGTACATCAACATCAATCTGAGATACATTTCTACTCTTCCCGCCCCTAAACTTCCTTAGATGGATTCTAATTATTTTTGTTTTTGGGGGCGAAAAAAAGGAACCAAACTCGAATAATTCATTTTTTACACACTTTAGATATACATTTGAATATACATAGAATAGACCTCGAACATAGAACATACAGCTCTTCTTTACACCTAGATAGATAAATATGTATAATGATCTAAACCACTAACAAATATGTATCTATTCCCAAAATTCATTTTTATGAATTTTGGGAATAGATACTAATACACAAATTAATCATGTGCCAGGAACCAGATTTGAACTGGTGACACGAGGATTTTCAGTCCTCTGCTCTACCAGCTGAGCTATCCCGACCATTCTTGGCGCAGCATCTCCATTTTAAGAGATTACTTTAATATATGTCAATGAATCTATGTCAACTAAATAAAAAATACTTTTGTATTTTTTAATTTAATTTTGTTTTTTTTCAGTAGTAGTAATCATTATGTATTGTTAATCATTAATATGAGGCTTGCTTGCTCATTGCTCAAGGATAAGATGTTTGTTTGTAGGTTTGTTTATCATATAATATAAAAAAAATTGTATGTTTCATATATATATATATTAGAAACATATTCAAAGACTTGTGTTGTGATTGTAATAAAAAAAATAAAAATTCCACTCAGATCCATTTGTAAAAGAATGGACTGAATGAATAAGACACATAACGAATAAAAAAAAAGATAATTTAGGAGAAATAATTCGAGAGTGAACCCGGACTTTTGGGGATAGAGGGATTTGAACCCTCACGATTTATAAAGTCGACGGATTTTCCTCTTACTCTAAATTTCATTGTTGTCAGTATTGACATGTAGAATGGGACTCTATCTTTATTCTGGTCTGATTAATCAGCTCTTAAAAAGATCTATCAGATTATCATGGAATGAATGATTTGATCAATCAATATTCAATTACTCCTTCAATAAATAGACATTTTCAGTCTTTATTAATCAATTGAAATAAGATTTCCGTAAATATACGTATATATGTATATACGTTTATTCTTGATCCTTTACAAAATTTCGATGAAAGGATTCCTTTCCTAACCCAACGCGAAAGTAAATGTCGTCAACTCCGTTTGTTAGAACAGCTTCCATTGAGTCTCTGCACCTATCCTTTTTATTTTCGCTTTCTGAACTTTTCTTTGTTTTTGCGAAAAAACGGGATTTGGCTCAGGATTGCCCATTGTCAATTCCAGGGTTTCTCTGAATTTGAAAGTTATCACTTGGTAAGTTTCCATACCAAGGCTCAATCCAATTAAGTCCGTAGCGTCTACCAATTTCGCCATATCCCCCCTCTTTTTAGATTGGGATCTCATTCTCACTAGGATTTTTTTCAGTTAAATTCTGAGAATTATGCCAGAACTGTTGAATGGATTCGATACCGATTCCTATATTGAAAGATGTTTCCTCCTATTTTATTTATTCTCGTTCATCGATATTGGATATTCATATTTGGTAGAATCTAACTAAAATGATTCTATTATTTCTGTATTCGCAATTCAATATACCTAGAAATATACCACATATCTATCCTTTTTATATGTCCCTGCCCTATTCTTTTTTCATGCAATTTGGAATACTCGAACGGTCGATTCTTTTTTTTTTATAAAAAATCCACTTATTAATTTTGAATAGAAATCGATGTATTATACATATTTCATCTTAATGTATAAGAATAGTGTAATATAAATTACTGTTTACTGTAATCCAATTCTTCATTATTCGAAATTCTAAGAAATTAGAACGTTTTTTTTCTAATTCGAATAGTATTAAAAAATTAGAAATGAAATAATATAAATAATATTATATAAATAGAAGATACTCTAATATAAATATAAAATACAGTAACTAAAACTAACTAAGATCCCGGTAGCTTAGTAGCTTAGCTTAAAAAATTCCTATGTACGCGGAATTTTGGCTTTGTGAGCCCGCTTAGCTCAGAGGTTAGAGCATCGCATTTGTAATGCGATGGTCATCGGTTCGATTCCGATAGCCGGCTTTTCTCTATTTGTTTTGATTTTTTATATAATTTTTTTTTTTTTAGGAATAAAAAAAAATTGGGGGAGTTGGATCTCTGTAGAACAAATCACGAAAAGAACCGCCTCCCCGTTTTTATTTTCTATATACAATAGGGTTCGGATATTAATAGTATTCATCTAATTCTTCTTTGTAGTACAATATTTGAGTAGATTTTCCTTGATTTATCATTTAGTTTAGTTTTAATTTCTATTTTTGAAATTTTTAATTTCCAAAAGGAGTTTTTATGTCACGTTACAGAGGGCCTCGTTTCAAACAAATACGCCGTCTGGGAGTTTTACCAGGACTAACTAGTAAAAGGCCCGCAGCTATAGTCGGAAGCGAACTTAGAAACCAATCGCGCTCCAGTAAAAAATCTCAATATCGTATTCGTTTAGAAGAAAAACAAAAATTGCGTTTTCATTATGGTCTTACAGAACAACAATTGCTTAAATACGTTCGTATCGCCGGAAAAGCGAAGGGTTCAACAGGTGAGGTGTTACTACAATTACTTGAAATGCGTTTGGACAACATACTTTTTCGATTGGGTATGGTTTCGACTATTCCTCAAGCCCGCCAATTAGTTAACCATAGACATGTTTTAGTTAATGGTCGTATGGTTAATATACCAAGTTATCGCTGTAAACCCCAAGATATCATTACAACGAAGGATGAACCAAAATCTAGAGCTTTGATTCAAAATGATCTTGATTCAGCCCCTCGTGACGAGTTGCCAGCCCATTTGACTCTTCATCCATTCCAATATAAAGGATTAGTCAATCAAATAATAGATAGTAAATGGGTTGGTTTGAAAATAAATGAATTGCTGGTTGTAGAATATTATTCTCGTCAGGCTTAAACCTAAAATAACAAGAATTTTTATCCGAGGATTTTTTCCATTCATGTATGATAGACATAGGAAACGTTTTATTCCTTGCCTACTTTTTCCAGTCTTTTTAATATTACATAAAAAAATTAGGAATAGAGAATAAATCCATATCCAACTTTGTTGGAATAATGATGTCCACGGTTATTTGTGTTATTTGAAACATTGTGGTCAGTAACGCGGAAAGAGAGGGATTCGAACCCTCGGTACAAAAATTCGTACAACGGATTAGCAATCCGCCGCTTTAGTCCACTCAGCCATCTCTCCCCAACTAAAAAAAAAGAATTACGAAGTAAGTTTATGTTACATTGCATAAACAAAAAATTAAAGGTTGGTCTTTTTTGAAGAGCTCTTTATATCTTTTATCTCTTTTTTATTTATATTTGTTTTTTCATTCTTTATTATATAATAAAGAATGGAAAAACAAATATAAATAAAAAATATAAAAGAAAATAATAATCGAATTTATTCCATTTTTTTAGTTTCTTTTTATACAACCAGAGCCTGTCCATGCCAATACTTAGCTGGGCTCTTTTTGTTACCACGAATCTTTGAAAACAAAGATTTAGTTGAATGTATTTCATTTGAAAAAAAAAAAAAAATACTTGTTATTTAAACATGATCAAACATAAATAAAAAAAGACTTTTAGATTCCTAAGATCAAAATGTCATTTTTTTATTACTCCTTCGTTTTTCTAGTAAAGTATCTAAAAAAAGAAACTGTGGATTCTTACACAATCTATTTTTTGTTATGGATTAAGTAGTTTTGTCGAGATGTAGATGTATCTGTATCTGTCAAAACAAAACATCTTCAGCTTCTGCAAAAACAAAAAAATGAAATTAGCTCTCTTTTCTTAATTTCATTAGGAGGTCCCCTTACAAAACATGTCAACATTCTAATTATTTCCTCCTATTTATAGTATTCTTAATTCATTTTTATTACTAATTATTTTATCTTATTTTTAATTAATTACGCTTATGAGCCTAGTTCTTCATTATGACTGATTCCCTTGTTCGACAAAAGGTGCATTTATATGCAATAATTGCATTGTAGCGGGTATAGTTTAGTGGTAAAAGTGCGATTCGTTCTATAGATTCCGTAATAGTTAAGGGATCCCTCGTTTGATTCATATCCCGAGCAAAAACTTTATTTCTTGCTTAAAGGAGTTTACTCCTTTAGTCCTCTCAACAAATGATTCGAGGAATATTAAATATACATTATCGTAATTTGTATCCAAAAAAATAAATTCTAAATTGACAAATTTAATTTACAAATTATGAAACATAACTTTTTGGAATTGGATCCATAATCCAAATTTTTTGAGTATGAGTAAAGGATCCATGGAGAAAGATATAGAAAGTGGATTTCTAATCGTAACTAAATCTTCAATTTTTGATTTGTTTTGGATAGGAGAGATTGAAGCAAAATAGCTATTAAACGATTACTTTAGTTTACTAGAGACATCAACATTTTTTTAGCTCGATGGAAATTTTATTCTTTTCCTAAAGATTCTCTTAAATAGAAATAGAGAACGAAGTAACTAGAAAAAACAAAAGATTGTTAGAATACTCCTCTTCTATAGGGATCATCTAAAAAGCAAGGTGTTTAAAATGTATTCATACAGAAAGGCTGACATAGATGTTATGGGTCCGTTTTTTTTTGTTGATGTCTTCCATCTCTGAATTTCTTCCGTAAAGGAGCCGAATGAAACAAAAGTTTCACGTTCGGTTTTGAATTAGAGGCGTTAAAAATTTTGAATCAACGTCGACTATAACCCCTAGCCTTCCAAGCTAACGATGCGGGTTCGATTCCCGCTACCCGCTTATATCCTATCTCTATCTTTATTCTATTTGAATCTATCCTTTTTTTTTATATTATAGAATGAATATGTATTTTTTCGTCAATTAGTTAATTCTTTTTTTGAATTTATTAAGTTATTTTTAGTTATTAATATTCAATTCCATTTGAATTCTATTATTTATTCTATTTTTAATTTTGAATAAATATTATTTAATATTTAGAATATATAATATGGATTAGTATTATTCTATATCTATAGAATTATTTTTTTCTTCAACTTTTAAAAAATTTAGTTAAAAGTTAAAGAAAAAAAAGCGTCCATTGTCTAATGGATAGGACAGAGGTCTTCTAAACCTTTGGTATAGGTTCAAATCCTATTGGACGCAAATTATTTTCATATATATTTAATTGAATTTGTCTCTTTCGAAAACGATTTTGAATGATTTGAGAATTGAACAAGAGCCGTTTAGACTTTTAAAATAATAACTTATCTTCTATATATCTTATAATATCTTATATACCCAATTTATGTCTTGCCCCTTCGCTTTTTTAATTTTTTATAGAATCTTCAAAAATCCTTAATTTATTATATATATTTTTTATTTCTATTCGAATTGAATAATGGTAAATTATTAGTAATATTATTAANCTTAGGTCTATGGATCTTTTCAATTGAAAGATCCCCTATATCGATAATACACATTCTAGTTGATTGAACCTAATTCTAAT